>NW_019103969.1:20846-98326 GCF_001856785.1 Myzus persicae
CCGATAAAAAAGTAAAAACGAGGTCAAGCCGCGGGAAAACTCGAGTAAAAAAAACGAAGGAAAAACAACACGAAAGAAACGAAAGAAAACGATTCCGGGAGAAGGCGAGTGGAAGTGTTGTTTATACTGCGGGGGCCTAGATAACACTTGGTAATTATTATATGACGTATAGTCTGACGACGACGACGACGACGAAAGGTTTCGTCTATCGTCCGTCGAGCAGTACGTACAGGTAGGTACCTAACATTATGTCCTTATAAACCTATACAATACACACACACATACACACACACACACACACACACATATAGTACACGGGGGTTGTAGTGTGTGTGTGGCGTCGGCGGCGCCGCGTGGTTGAAATAAATACAATATATTATATACTTATAAATAGCGCTAGAACGCGATTTAAGGTCTCGCTATACCGCTTGCAACCCGCCCGTCAGCTTTCCCGCTAGTGTCTCGTCCGCCGCTCATCGCCGTCATTCGCGGTAGGCGAGCGGGGAAGAGCTTTGGCCCGGAGTTTACTTATAAAATTAATTAAAAATTGACATTTTCATTAACGTTCGAGCGACGGGTGGTAGGGGTGGGCTGTCGCCGCGGTACAACTACGGTGGTGCGTACAGCAGTAGTCGCGGGCGGTGTGCGGAAAACGCCGACTGGAGCGGACGATAGTATACGACGGTTGGAGGGGTCGCCGGCGAAGGGATGGAAACGTTTGGCGCGTGCGCACGAACGGTCCGGTGACGGAGGGGAGGCGGTGGCGGGGAAAGCTCGAGCGAGGGACCTCGTCGTCGGATCGATTGCGGCGGCGGCGGTGGCGGCTGCCGGTTCCGCAGCGATATATGTACGTGTACCCCCACTCTCCCCCGCAGCCACTATATCTCGGCCACCACCGCCACCTGCTCCGCAAGCCCTTAAAAAATAATATACATAATATAAATAAATATAACCAGGCATTTCATAATATGTGAACGTACCTCCTGCATACATCCACGTCTCTGAACTCGATATACTCCCGTCTATACAGCACACGGGTATAACCTGCACGGCCGCGAGTATTTTGCAGCGCAACACCCGATGTTTATATTGTATATTATGTATAAAATATAATAATAAAACGTTGGACACAATATGATATGTCCGTGCGTGTGTGTGTGTGTTCCGTGGACGACGCATGGCTGGAGGTGAAAAGAAAAAAAAATTAATAACAATCGCGATTTCATAACCTTTGCGCGATTGTAATTGCTCGCTTTTGCGCACAACATCGACGAGGAGTTCGAAAATCTATTCGTTTTATTATATTTTCATATTATTAAATAATAATATTATGTGTACGCACGACTGCGGTGGTGGCGGCGGCGGCGGCGGCGATGGGGGGCGATTGAGCGAGCCGGTTTTTATATATCTATGTATATAATGATAATAATAATATTATATATTTTATAAGGACGTGCGCGCCGCCCACAGTGTCGTCGGCAAGACGGTATTGTTTCGCGGTTGGCCCAATGCCTAGTGTTTTAAAAACGCCGCCGCCGAAACGCATGCGTTTCAGCCAGCTGGTGGCCGCCGTCATATTTTATACTATTATATTATATTTTATTATTGCGTGTGTCATCATAATAATAATAACGTTATTATGACGAATGTTATGAATCGAATAATTATTCGCACACATAATACAGTAATTATATAGGTGCATTTTATTAGATTATTCATCAAAATATTTTAGGTGCTATATAATATGATCTACACAAGCACAATCATTTTTCCATTTCGGTCTTTTTTCAATTATTAGAGGTTGAGTAGGTGCCTCCGCCTATACTTTTCGTCCTCAAAACTCGTTCCATATCAAGTCAAACAATATTTAGGACGAGTTAGACATTTCGTTAGACAATATTCAGGTTAAAACTTGCATGGGACTATTTAGAACAATATAATTTAAACATAATAAAGGCAGGGTCGTGGAGAGTTAAAGCCCAGCCCGGGGGAAATACTCTGGGCAGACCCACTATTTTTGACAACCTAGTAATTTAATGTTTGATCACTTAACTCTGTCAGATGATTGCGTAAGTAGTTAATTTTTTTCACTGTGTTCATCGAATTCTTATTTTTAATTGTTTCTTCGGCTAAAAAAAATTGAGGAGTCCCAAATTTGGGGCCCCTGGGGGGATTCACCCTTGCCCGCCTACTCTAGTCAGACCCGCTTCAATCAAGCGAATCTGCACAGCGAACGAGATGTACAAAGTTTTTAAGCGTCCAATTTACTGCTCTAGCAAGATGTCAATAGTAGTAAGCAGTAGTAAGTTATACTTGTACAGTGAACGTTTATTATTTTTACTCGTAAAAAGAAAAAAATTATTTATTTCGAATAACGAACGGTTACGAACGATTTGTTTTTTTATCACGTTTACGCTGGTTTTTTATATGCTTTTTCCTTGATGTTAACACACTCGTATACATCATGGTGACACCCCAACGGGTACAATATAAACTCCTAAATTATTGGCGAGATAAGAGATAATACCTATATAAATATTAAATATAGAATAAATATAATTTAAAACCATGACATGTTCGTTTTATTTCTATGAACACAACTACTACAAATAATTTATAATGGTTTATATCAATATTATAAAATTATACTTTCGACGTGATTAAAAAACTCGTTCAGGAATTCAGTTTAAAAAAAAAATATACGATCGAATTGACGATGAATAAACTTTTAATGGTTTGAAACTACTTTCGAAATCACAGCGGTGTTAATGTGCTATATATTTGAACGAATAAGCGATTTGTAAAAATGTAGAAAATAATTACTCTCTCGTCGTACCTTTATTATAATATGTACCATATCGTTGATCAATTAAACGGCAAAACCTAATATACTCATTATGAATAGGCAATAATATATGAAAGTCAAAACTGTGATAAATTAGACAGGTGACATTTATACGCAACTGCGATGTACGTATATGAATTCCGCTGTTCTGTGGACTATATAGCTATATATAAATTGTATTTAATAATCAAGCAGAAGATGTGCGTCATCTACCAAAAAGATTCGTGTGCACAGTTCCATTAAATACTGGAAAAATGTCATCATACCCTTTACACTCTATCATGATCAGAATTCGAACAATATATTATTATAGCTGATAATTGAGACCACTGCAGCTATATATCGTTGTTCTGAACTGATAACAATATAGTTAAACCATTTATAATTACCACATTTATGTGTGATATGATACAATATAGGTATAGGTACACTGTAAAGTGTAAACAAACGTCGGCCCCCTGTGAGCTTTTAAAATAAATGCTGTTGAAATAAAATAATTTGAATGATACTTTTATTCGACAATTTCATAAATGAAAAAACACATTTCCCCCTTCATTTAGGGCCAAAGGATGTAACAATCAAACACAAATTACGAATGCATGTCGCAAGTGAATCATTTCACAAACATTTTAATTCGTCTAAAGCCCATCTGCAGTTAATAATCAAATTTTTGGCAGTTTCGGTAAAATTTTAACTAGACGCTTATCTAAAAATAAATCAAAGCAGCGACCAAAAAGTATCCCCACAAAACTTTTAAAGATAAAATATACAATGACAACACATAAAGAATATTATTATTATAATTTATCAACTCGATACAAATGTATAGATGACATATTGTACTTACTCTCTGTAAACCTACAAAATGAACAAAAACCAGATAAACATCTCAAACTTTTAAAACCTGTGGTTAAAAACTTAAAAATATTATATTTTTGAGCTGTTAATTATTCAAACCCAACATTTCATAAGTGGAACGTAAAGTTTAGTATTTAACTACATCAGTAGAACTTAATTATAATTCACTATACCTGCTGTTCGAAGTATGAAAAAACTGGGACGAGAAATTGAAGGTTTGCTGTTGTTGCAGTTGGATGTTGCAAAGTTAATT
Organism: Myzus persicae; assembly: GCF_001856785.1. Taxonomy (NCBI): domain Eukaryota; kingdom Metazoa; phylum Arthropoda; class Insecta; order Hemiptera; family Aphididae; genus Myzus; species Myzus persicae. The sequence goes on from NW_019103969.1 coordinate 24,803, forward strand.
AATTGTTAATATACTATTAAGCCTGTATAGTTGAACCATTTTGAAATAAGTTAATATCGTTTAAAGCGTAAATCCTGCAATGATATCATTATATTATACCTCACGCAGCTCAAGCCATTCAATATTATTTTGTACACGAACTTAACCAAAGTTTAAAGTATCTATACAAATACGTATTAAGTTTATTATATGGACAGTGTAATCATACCAAATGGAAAAACATCCAAGTATAATAAATAGATTCTTATATAATTAAGTACTCGCAGTTTGATAAAAAAATCTAAAACAAAAGTTAAATAGCAATGAATACTAATGATTATTAGAATTGCAATAAGAAATAAATTTATACGTTTTTTCAACTAAATTATAGAACATATTTAATGTTTAAAAAACAAGTATACGTATGAATACACAATATTCTATAGATCAGTAGTTATTAGCTGTTCTATTCACGCCAACACCATCATTACTCCCATTAGTGTTTTTTTAGCTTATTTGTTAATATTTTCACAGTATATACTGCAGCTACGAGTTTTAAAAAATAGCTTGAAATGGTTCACTTACATATAATAATTCACAAGGCGCACTGTACAGTGTGTTTACCATTAAATGTGACACGAAATAGCTCTGTCCAATGACCTCGGATTGAAATGTAATTTTAATACAATTTTCAAATGTTCAGCAATATCATTCCGTGGACACACGCAATACAACTCGCATTTTTTTAAATGGTAACACGCATTTTCGATATCAGACAGAATTTTTTCCAATCATAACCAAAGTTAGTTTCATTAGTAGACAAGTTTCAATTCAAACGATATCACAATGATCATATCATTCGTGAGCACAATGAAAGGACTTGAAATGTGAAAATCATAAAAATATGTGTACTTTAGTATTCTCTAACACGTCTCAAAAACCTCATTTAAATTCGAGGACACTAGGCAGAAGTATTAAGTGTAACATTTAAAAGGAAATACAATGTGCCTATTTATTACAATTTATAATGACGCATATATAGGTATCGATTTCTGTCTACACGCAAGAAGCTCAAAGAATTGTTTGTTGCATGTTTTGAATTCATTTGTCGCCTTGTCGGTATAGGAACCTACATAGAGCCTATTGACTTAATTAAATGATTTAAAACGGATCAAAAAGTTGTTCCAAATACACTGAAAATTAAATGACACATAGTGCCTATACTTATATTATATCGAGTATATATAATTACAGTTATGATGTATACGTGTATCAGTCTACGATACCTACAGAATAGTTAATATAATGCACTCCTATCGCTACTGATTTTAATATTATTAATTAATTTTACTGTAGAACATATTATTATGAATCATAATAATGAATGAAAGTAAATCATAATTTATAATGGTTAGTAGGACGCATAATATAGTTTCGTAGAGCATCAATTATTATATACATATCAAATGTTAACTGCAGATAAAAAGTTCTACGCATTTTGATTAAAACAAGTATATTTTGTTTTTAAAGTTTAGCTGTATAAGCAAAATTATATAAATTGAAAAGAGTTTATATACCTGCGCATAAATGTATAACAATTTCATTAGAAACTTTTAATCAATGAAAAAACTTAGCAAACATGATTTTCTTAAAAAAAAGTTTCATGAATTTAATTATTTTTTACTGCAAAATTCAATTTTTTTTTTACAACGTAAACTATTCTGTGTAAGAATATTAAACTAATTTAAATTTAATTAGGTTTATAAATCTTGGAAATGTATTTTAATTAAAAAATATTTTGGTAATGTAGTTTTACAGGGAAAGAAAGAGAGGGAGAGAGAAAGAAAGAGTGAGAGGGAAGTATTTCTGTGAAGTACCAAAAAGAAATAAATATACACTACATGTATACAAATTTTTCTTGGGGGAGAAATTAAAGCCGTACAAAATAATAATGACGTAAAAACAACAGAGTTTCCATAATTTGATATAGTAATAAATTACATAATATATAAGTAAAATAAGCGAGCCACGATTCGGGTTAAAAATGGACGAAGAGGATAAAATACATTTTGTTATATGAAAGTACTTAAGAGCTTTACGTCAATAGAAATGGCTGTTTTTTCGTGCTGCAGTGCAGCTCGTTCCGGGTACTTTTAGTTTACATGACGTGGTAACCTCTTTTTAATTTCAATTATTTTTTCTTAGAATTATGTTTGTGTACGCAGTCTTTTATTCGTTTTGACATTTAAATGTTAAACTGTTTAGTGACAGATATAACTACATAAGATGCGCGTAATTAATACTTTTGGTCACTGTTGTATACATTTTAAAGTACCTTTAAAAGCCTCTCCAACTGTTCTGCAAATTTAAACGCTTAGACATATCGAAATAAAAAACACGTATAATTATACAGAAATGCGACTGTCAGGTTTTTAGTTTATTATTACTATTTCTTTTTATTTGTTAAACGCAAACCAAGTTGAGCACTGTAGGTTTTGCATAAACTGCAATAAATTAAATAACAAATTGCTTACCTTATGGAAAATGAAAATTATGTGATAATTATATAATATTAATCGAGAGGTCTTGTGCGCCTACGTGGCAAAATTCTTTGTTTACCTAAGATTATTAAAACCTTTCATCGTATAGAGGTGGTTTTGATTTAATTGAAAAAACAAAATAACTCGATATATACGCTCGGTACGACGGAGATAATATTTTAAAATGTGGCAAAAACGGCGATACGGTGTATTTCTTTTTGGTTTCAATAACTTAAATACATAATAACACTTATAAGGTATAATGTTGGGTATGCCTACTATACAACAGTCGTATTTATGAGATAACAAGTTGTACGGCTGACGGTAACGAATAACAATGATGTGATACAATGCGAATGAGAAAATCGGAGAGATCAAATCTTTGTGCCGAGCACGTCTGCTGCAGCTACGTTTAAAAGTCCATAAATATTATAATGACAATTGACAGAGATAGAAAAATTAAAATATACATATTTTATGCGTTCGAAAAACTTGTCAATGAGAAACTGAATGCATAATTTATATGCTTCTACTTTTATGATGTATAATGTTAGGTTACCACAATAAAACTTAACATATATCTCTGCCTACGAAGTTAATTTGGAGGGAAAAAATGTGTGAATAGACCCTAAAAATGTGAAGTCTGAAATGAAATGAGTTATTATAGAAATAACTTATAACTAATGAGTAATTATAAACAACAGAACAAATCGTAGGATTCGAAAAAATACTTCATAATAATGTCTACATTTTAATCAATGCCGTATTGTAATAATTATAAATGATCATAACATTTTATATTGAACCTTTAGTATTTATTCACTAACATAAATTTAGGTAGTATCTATTTTATAATACATAACGTAACAAGTCAATTATAACTTATACCTAAGTACAATATATCTGAATATAATAATGGGGTATCGAAACCAAATTTCATTACACATTTTGTACAATCTTTTGTTGGGAAAAAGTCACTTTTAATTTTGAATGACTCGTAGGTATATTATAACACCTATTATTCCTCTGCAGCCGTAATTTATCCTTTCATTCACTGAGAAATGAAGTAGGTACACCGGATGCTTATTAATTGTGCTTATAATACACCTACCTATATGACATAAACTCCTAATTTTTGTGTTTCACGGATGCGCACACATTCCTGCAGTATATAATTATTGTCAACCACGTCGTATATCTATTTTAAACGTCCCCCAGAAATTTGACGATAATATACTAATATGCGATCACTATATTATAATAATAAGCATGTTATGTTATGTACTTTTTCAAACATGAAATGTCACACCTCGTTTCATAAATTAAACCTATATTCAAGTGGTGTTATTATTATACTTAAATAGTCAAATCACCAATATTATATTATACCATTTTGTCATCTCATATAAATAGGTATTACTGTATTAGCATAATATAATGTATACATGATTTCAGATTTAGCTCATCACGCCGTAGACGATTCAATAATATTATTATTTATAATATTCAACTTTGCTAGATATAATTAATTGAGTGAACATTTATATAGGTAGGGTATAATGTACATCCAAGTCCGTTTAAGGGGGCAGGGGGTAGCATAGACCCGGGGCCCATCTTTATCTCCGAAATATTTTTATTAATGTTTTAAAAACAGTTTAAAAAAAAAAAAAATGATTTTCCGTGTGAATTGTTTTTTCTGATGCCCTCTAATTTTTTATTTCTTATTTTCCTAGTGGCTGCAATTCTGCACACTGCGTAGATTGAACTATTTTAGACGATTATAATATTGTACACTTGTTAACATTTTAAGTGAACACGTTAATGCGTTCCCAAGCCTTACGTATGGAAAAACGAGAGGAAAAAAAATAACCCGAAAACGTCATTAACCATATCCTATAGAAACGTACGTCGTTAATTGTTGTTAATATTAACCAGCTGACGTCTCCTCGCGGCGAACACTATATTATAATTGCAGGACGCATTACCATGATGGCTGTTGTACAGACGAAAGCAAGCAGCGGTAGTTTGCAGCAGTGCCGGACCTGTTTTCAATGTCACTTCTGCAGCAGTCTCCATATTATTATTATTATTATTATAAATATTATTATCATTTATACTGTTTTACGCGCGCGTGTGTGTGTGTGTGTGTGTGTGTGTCATTAGTGTACATTATGACAGCTATATGGTGGTTTGATTATTCAAATATTATCAACACTGAGAACATTAAACAAATATCCGTCCCTAAAATATTATAATGTTTCATATGTAGGTACACGGAGAAAATACCTACTTACCCGAGTAAAAATCATTTGGAATTTGTGGCAATAATCATAATTTATAAATATAAATATAAATCATAAATATTTCATACGGTATGATAAATATTGTTTTCTCTTGTGTATATTGTAATACTGCAGACATACAAATGCAGTTGTATTTTTAAATGCTTCTGTTGTATCACGAATGTTATGAGGACGATCGTTCATTATCTAACACCGGTGCACAAATGTACCGTATTGATTATATTTAAGACACATACTAATTCAGTGATGGTCTGTTTGACGGTATGATATTATTGATATTATACTAGATACACTTATCTAATAATTACTTTTTTCTAAATTTTACAAGGAAGCAATTAGGTACAAAGTTTAAATCAATTTTTCATCTTTTGGACGTCCCAATTAAGGTTGGTCCATCTAACATAGGGGGGTATATTTAATCGAGTCTTATTAAAAATGTTATTATTTACGAGTTTTTATCATATAATAATTTAACTGTCGAGATATAATGACTCTATATTAAAATCTCAATGAGTTTAATAACAAAATAAAACTCACCTATAATTGTGCTGTCTTAGTGTATTATAATTTTGTGGTTTATGTAGTTACTAGAATAAAAAATGTAACTTGAATACTTTTAATCTAACGTCCACAATTTTATAATCGTTAACAAGTATACCTGAATAAAATCAAAGAGGACAAGGTGTATTGTATTATACAGTTTAGCGCACGCACGTGTACTGTGCTGTGCCGTATAAAGAATAAAAACTATAAAAAGTTAAATTTTTGCTAAGCACTGTTCCCCGTACCATATTATATTATATTATGACATTATAGTTATGGAATTACATTTCTCGGGGTTTTTCAGCTTGTGTGTGAAGAGTGTAGAGTGTAAAAAACGTTTTGTGTCAAACGTATATTATATTAATACACTCGGGTTTCCATGTATGAGAAAAACAATTTTTATGTGACTTTTGAGAAAAATAGTGTTTTTAAAGGCACGAGCGCCAGCAGGATAATCGTAAAAAATAAATACACGTTTTCTGGAAAATATGGTAATTCAATGCGTCACTATATTTTTATGTACGGCCGACGAGAAAACGCAATATAATATATTAAACTCACGCGTACAGTATGGGTATCTAACATCTGTGAAAGAATAATTATTTCTGGAAATATCAATTTAAAATAGTAAATTGGAAAAGGAAATGACACAAAGAAAACATGTACCTACCCACTTTTAAAGTTAAAAATGACAAGTGAAAATAATAACATCGAAACGGGAGTGTGCCAGACACGCGTATATTCAATTGATGGGTTAGAAATTCTGTAATAGATTAGATACAAATTTGTGTTGTGTTTATGCGTTGTAGTTTTCATCACGGAAGGTAAAATTTTGACGGGACACGATGGTCAGTGGATTTAGATACTTGTCTCGGTGTAGATAAGCTGTTGTGGTACACTGGTACCCAAGTAACAAATTGATTAATCATTCGCAGGGGAATCAATTTCAAAAACCTTTTTTTTTCTATTTTTTGACAGTCGTTGCTCGTGGGTACAGTATTTCAAAAAAACTATTATAACATATTTTTGTTATTTAGTAGGTATACATATTGCACATGTCATTATGTCTCATAAGAATAAAAATATACAGTACTAATTATGCAAATGAGGGGCATTAACTAGTTAAAAGTAAATTTTTTTAACGTAACTAGTCAAATCAATGTTATAATTAACTATATAACCTAACTAGTTGAAGAATCCATATTTATAGCTTGGATATTTCTATTTGATTTAAAAAAAAATTCTCTAAGGTGAAATTATGTTTATAGCTTGTATATAGTTTAACCGTAGTTAAAAGAAAATAATTCAACAACTAATTAAATCATAACAGTTATACCTAGTCCTAGTGTATAATAAGATAGATTAGAAGCAGATGCCATTTTTATTCAAATGTTAAGTTATTATTTGAATACAAATTAAAAGTTGTTCTACCATCACATGCATTTGCTTGACTCAGATGGTGATTAAAAATAAATAAACTTTATTTAAACTGATTTAAGTAAATATCTTTTTCCATAATATAAGTTTAAACTTTTAGATTTAAATATAATGTTTGTTAACTTTATTAACTTATAGCTGAGTTCTAACATTGACGTCACTAATGAAAGTAAATTTTGTTAATTAAACTTGCTAACTTTTGTTTCCTGTATGCAGGGTGACATTGAGTTGAAAAGAATTATTAACATTTTGAAAACATTATTTGTATAGAATTTGAAGTTACTAAAAAAACAAAATTTTGAAAAAAAGTATATTTTTCATTATTTTATTTATAATATTAAAATATCCAAAAAAAAATAACATAAAAGATGGTAAAAATATATACTCCTACAACGTATATTATGTATCTTCGCCAATTGTTTAAGTTATTACTTATTGAATGAATGGTATCACAAGTAATACCGAAAATATTCCTCTTCAGTGTACCACCGTTATCTCAGTTATTAGACTACAGGTAAATGTGGTAAAGGAAGGAACCTGTACCCGAAACTTTTGGGACACTTCTACTTTGTCCGTAAAGCGTTTTAACAGAAAAAGATAATAGTTAAAACAACAACAACAACAACAACAACATCGGTAAAAAGTTGCACTAACAACAATATATATACATTAATCGTCGAGTTCAGAATCTAAAACGTATAAGGTCCTACACGTTTTCTCGGAGTTGAAATAATCGAACAAAGTTTACGGAGCGAACTACTGCAGTACGATATATAAACAAATTACCTATATTATTATAGTATACGATTTGCTCGGACGGAAAATAATTATTGGTGTTCGGCAAGCAAATTATTATTTATTTTACAATACCAGCTGACCCGGGCCAAATATTTGTATTTTTCGTAAATATATTTGTGAAAAATGTTTATGCCTTATCTTATGTCTCATGTTCATATTTCATTCAAATCGTTTTATAGCGAGATAGGAGATTATAGAGTGATCGAACATAGCATCTTGGAGATCGAACCACAGACAAGATAATAATATTATCAAAGTTCATGACTACAGACTTTTCGTTTTTTGTAATAGGTACTACCTTTGTCGTCGTGTATTTGGGTACTTCTAAGACTGTGTGATATTACAGCTTACTGTTGCACATATAGGTCTGGTCTAAGATTTACTTGTGATATCCGTACATATATCATATATAATATTTACGACCGTGTAAGTGGAATTTAGTGCGTGTTTTGTGTGTACGTAGGACGGACTATTAAAATGCCAACGAGTCAAATCATCATCATCTGGCACGTTGGGGTCGCCAGGGGTTTGGTGGATGGGCCACATTAATTAAAACGTAATTCCAGGAAAAGGTCAATTAATTCATAATTGACAGTGTCCCCGGCTCGATAGGATTCTGTCGCTTCGCCCATCATAGGCGAAAATATTTTCCCACCGTGAACGCTGCAGTAATAAGGACATTTATTGTCGTAATTACTGTCATTATTGTCTTATATTAAATCGTACAACGATTTGGCGTGAAGACCGATTTTGTACCAATTCAACAGATTCGGATCTCATACAATCAGAAATATATAAGCAATACCCAATAACGGCAGGGGTTACTCGTCGACGTAAATAATTACTTATATTGGTATATATCATATTAAATTATATAGACGCATGCAGTAGTTAAATTTGAAAAAGTTTACCATTAATTCGGTATAATACGTTAAATACAGAGTAATGTAATATAACAGTAGGTAAATATCAGAAAGTCCAGTATACCAGTGCCTATACCACTCATGCAGTTTAGAAAATTATTACTATTTAAAACTGTTTATTATACTGGATGCGTTTATAATAACATATACCTTCTATAATATTTATAATAAAATATAGTCTACTCATAAATGTTCGTTGAATTAATTTCGCCGGACGAGAAAAATATAGTACCTATATAGGAGATATTTTTCAAAAACGCTTTGTTTCTTATACCTACCTGCAATCATAATTAATTAATATTCATATTTGATGAGTTTTTATTTATAAACCGTGTAAATCGCGTACGGCCTGAAACTGGTCGGATTTTATATACCCACGTGAAACAAGCAAACTATATTATGGCGGCAGGCAGACCTCTGGGGAGTGTTAAATTATGCATTTTAACTATATTATATTGTTGTGTATATATGTGCACGTTGGTTTGCGTTTCTCGACTTCATTACGTTTCCACGAAAAAAAAATGCACCAGCTTTAAACGACCTTCTGTCGTTATTGTTTTTTCATATTTTATACAAGTCCAACACGAAGGAAGCACTATCATCTACAAACTTGATTTATTATGTGCCCAGATTAAATCAATTACGTTTTGATGACTCTATATAACTCAGGGTTTCGTTGAATTTTATCATTTTGCGCAATCCACTTGATTAGAAAACTGTATCGTTTCGCATAAAACTGGTAAAAGGCAATTTTGAATAGATGTTAATTATCATTATGTTGCTAGACGTAGGAATGTAAGATAATGTGTAGACTACATTATTGTTATTACGATCATGAAAATAATAATTACTATCGTCATATTATAGCCTATTGTTTATATTTTATGACCAATTAAATACAAACGAAGAAGAAATCACAAACACAGTATATTGAAATAGCAGTGATGAAATATTTAAATAATACTTCTACACACCAAACGAAAACTAATTTTTTTAATTTAAATTTAAATAAAAATATTATCCGTTGTGAGTAAGTCTACCGTTTTATTGTTTCAGAGGAGACAGAACCATGCGTCTGCCGACTGGACACCACCACGAACTTTGTAACGATATATAATATCATAATATTATATACATACTATACAGCTTAAATGCCCAATCACTGCTGCGGTCTACAGACGTACAAAAATACTAGACGATAAATTGTAGGGGAGGTACTTGCATTAAAATGCATACTAGCTTCGAGTCTGCCTGCTGTCAGACTAATTTATCATACACCGAATGGGTCGAATACTGAAAACTTTCGTAAGTACAGCCTGCGGTTAATCGCACTTGTAAAATATTATGACAACTCACTAGTAAAATTCAGTGTCGTTGGAATCGCGTTATGTATAATATATATATACTGAAAAATGTCCGAGAAATGTGTACGGGTAAGCGCATGCGCGTAGCCCCAAAGCGTGGGAACACATAGGTACATACCTATATATAATACAAGCACTATGCATTATATTATGTTTGCACTCACACGACGATTGAAATAAAATATTTAATTGGAAAAATTATAAACGGACCTCGCACGGATCGGAACTTTGGAGAGGCTCGTATAATAATAATATGATCCACGAGACATGTAATAATAATAATATTACGGAGAGATCAATTATTTTTAGTCCCGCGAAATTGGCTCCGGTGACAATGTCATTCCATTATACGTGCGTAGGTTGGTGTATTATAGGTATATACATATATATGTAATGCTGTATAATATACGACAAACCGCGACGAATCGAAAATGCCACAACGATGACGCTCGCGGGTTTTTTCTTTTTCATATAATAATAATATATACGTTACGTTCATTAAATGTATTTTTTATTTTTCGCTCTCTCTCTCTCTCTCTCTGTCGGTTAACTCTGCCATTCACCGCGAAATGCTTTTAACGGGCGTTCAAGTTTAACCCTCTTCGTCACCCGTTAGCCCGCGTATGCGGTTAAAACTAAATTAAGCCGCACTCCTCGGCTGTGTGTGTATATATACGACGCCGCGCGATCGAGAAAGAGAGCGGCGCAGAGGAGCGGAGAGTGTGGAGAGGAGCCCGGGGTAGAGAATAATATTTTCTGCGGGACTAGAAACGTACAAAAATACAAAAAAAGGTTTGTCGAGCGGTTGCGGCGGCGGGAAAAGAGAGAATTGAAAACTCTTTTTTTTTAGGCTAATGGGTCGCAACGCGTATACAGTGTGAGTATATATATATATATTATATACACATATATTATGTGTGTGTGTGTGTGTGTGTGTGTGTGTGTGTGTGTGTGTGTGTGTGTGTGTGTGTAGAAGTAGGATACGCGGTGGTTCGTGCGGGGGGTGATGGGGCGACCGAGGGGGTTGAATGTTTTTGTTGGTTGCCGGGGGAATCGTTCGCACGCGCCCCACCCCCGCACACAACCCTAAACTCTACCCCTTTCGCCGTCCGCCGCACAGTCCGACGCAATGGCAATGGAAATTTGGAAATTTCGACCTGGGCGGAGGCGGCTGCGGAACTCCGATGCGGTTAGTATATATAAATATATGTGTTGTGTGTGTGTGTGTGTGTGTGTGTGTGTGTGTGTGTGTGTGTGTGTGTATGGAGCGCGGCAAAACGCGAACCGCTTGGCTAAACAAGAATATTGCCTCTGATCCCAACGAACACGTTTTTCACATTAAAATCCCTCTCTACCCCTTTCTCTATTCCCAGCAGCGACCCGTGTTCATATATATATATATATTATATTATATTTGCTAGCACACACCCACACACCCGTATATAATATATACATGAAATATACAAAACCGGACACCGTATATCCATCATCCGTCAACACTTTAAAATATTCACTTCTCGCTCCTATATATCGGATACTATATACTATTATATTATGCAGTACACCATGGCTATGTGATTGACGGTACCAAGGCGTGTAAAACGATGGAGTATTAAAAATAAGTCGGTGGTTTGTGCTCGTTCTCTATCCGACGACTTTCTTCGAACACTCTTTCGGTCAAATACATATATTGTCTGAGACTGAGAGTTGTAACCTACACTTATCCACAAAGATCATCGCAATTCGCAATTCTAGAAAACTTGTTTTTTTTTCTTGCCGAAGAGCCGGTATCTATCGATTGTAATTCAAAATATTGTTGTGTGATTAAAAAGTTGACGAGACTCGATGTATGAATGTAAAAATTCAGGATATTTCAAAAAATGAACTTGGTCAAAATATGATCATACAATTTGAAACGTTCGCTTTTTTATAAAGTATCGGTTTGTTAACCTGAGACAGAACTTCTAAGATTTCTTAAATTGTTAAGCGCGTGTCGTTAATGGTCTACTACTTAGTAAATATATTAAACTATGTATACATAATACATATATTTTATCTAAATTTTAATTTTAAATTTTCGAATAACTAGGGGAAAAAATCAATGTTTCAGAGTCTATAACTCATAATAATATCACGAATTCACAAATGCCGTATGTAATCCTGTAAAATATAATAAGTGTTAATAAACCGCAGTGGCGGTTTTTAAAATTTTTCTAAGGGGGGGGGTCCTTCCATATTATTTGATGATATATATAGGTAGCCTAATAAAGGCTTTTAAGGTATAAAAACGTATAACTCATTGATAATTCATGACTTAAATGAACGAAAAAAACCTGACTTAGCATTTTTTAAATGTTTGAAGTTACAAGACAAAATCCACTTTCCTTTTTTTAAATATTCAAATTTTAACAAATATGTTAAATAATTCATAAAGAGAAAAATTTAAATTTAAAAGTTACATTCACGGTACAAAATCATTTACTTCGATTAAATTTTAAATTAACTACGTATTATTATGTGTTAAATAATATGGATAATTTCTTGGTAAATTAAAAAGCAAAACAACTTAAAATATTTGCTATAAATTTAACTTACCTGAATTTAGAATATTTTCCAAGTTCGATTCAAATTGGCATAATACGATTACTGCAGTATCAACGTTCGACGAGCGTTGAACAGTGTATGATGAATATTCGATTGTCGGTTAATGTAGGTAGGTACGTTTTTGGAAAGGCCGAACTCTATTAAGAATATTTTTATCACCAATAATAAGTATCGTAAATCTATATCTTAGTCCGTGTCGTAAACGTCGTAATTTTGGGGGAAATCTAAATACCTATAAATAGACGTAATACGAAAATTCAAATATTCGGACGAACGGTTAAAATCACCTGATTTATGTGTGCTCATATATATCCGCATATAAAAATCATAAAAGCTGGTCAAAACCCGAACGCCCCGAGCGTTCACAGCCTAAACTCCAGACCCCCTCTCCCCCGTTCATCGGAAAACCACCACAGAATACTCGTGACAATATCGGTTAGCTTATTATCGGAGAGAAGTTGTATTGTTTTAAACGCATAATTCAACAAAACATGACCACATTTGTTTTTACAATAATAATAAAAACGATTCTCGTATGCTCATAAGTCGGACATTGTTGCTTATATAGCCTACTTAACGAGAGCAAACATATTAAATAATAGAATAGAATTAAAGCAATTATTGTTTGTTACTCTTTTGAGTAGTTGGTGCTCATGATGTTTGAATGTTACCTATGTATAGTACATAATATACGATACAACCGTACGAGTTTTTAAAAGTCACGGGCTTGCCAGCCATACCAACAGTTCAAGCGATTATATTTAAATAAAATAAATAATTGAAACAACTCTGCCTAACTCCTACTGCAGGATAATAATTATTATTATTACAATACGCGTGCCGGAAACAGTTGTTCGGCATTTGAAACACCATCGACAAATGCGAAAGCAAAAAAAATTATAGCAAACAGATGAAAAAAATGGAAAAATCTAAAAAAAATTATAATAGGTATTTATTATTATTGAATAAACGATCATACAAAAAAAAAAAAAATGCTCACATCACAATATGTCGGTTGAATATAAACGGGCGACGAATTATTATTATTTTACTCGACGTGTTATTATACGTTTGAAACTCAGTAAACAGATATTACTAACAATGCGATATATCGCTATGATTGTGTGTTGGTATACAACGAACCGAAATTTCGTTAACGAGTACAAAAGCTCAGCAGACACAGATCGCGCAATGGTATTATTATATAATATACTACCTACAATAATATGTACCTACGTTCGTTATAAATTGTACAATAATATATTACACGCATTCCACTGCCGTTGGCCATACCTATTAGTGAATTATTATTGTAACTATATCGTCTGCAAGTTGCAACCATCGTCATCTTCCCTGTCTACCTATACAGAGAAAGTATAATAATTGATACAATATCGCATACACCGCGTAAGACACTCACTATATAGTATAATATCCCTACTGAAGTATTTATCTTCTTCGCACATGTTTAAGAAAAATTGCACTACAGCACACGGAAATCGATGGATATGAAATCCGAAAAGTTCTGTGCATCATCGTAATACTATAGGTCCTATAACATGACTACTGTGTTTTAGGAATAAAACCGAGTGGGGGGAAAGCAACGTTCTTGACGATATCGCACGGAAATAACATCCATAGACGTCTCCCCAATCGCCGCCACGATCCTATTTCGACGACTGCTGTCGCGAAAATCGGTCGACGTCAACGATTTATCGGCAGCGACGTACACACACGCGCCCGCGAGAAAAGAGGAAGACATTCGGCCCCGAAAAGAAATCAATCGTCACACACGACCGACTCTTCGAGGGGGACGAGCGCCGATTCATATATATATATGTATGTATTTAATATATGTATATAATATATATATATTGTATATGGCATGTACCTACTGCTGGGGCGGAGGTCATATATTTGGGCGAAACATATTTTATTTTATTATTATTATTATTATTATTATTGACAAATCGATAAGTGTATTGCCGGGCGGCCGCGTGTCGGTCAACGGAAGAAAAAGGGAAAAATCCCGGACGGACGTCGACAGCGGTGTACAAACGACGCGCGTTGTAATGCATTACTATTCGTAGCGGAACACCACTCGCAGGCGCGGACTGGCTGGGATGCTAGGATGCTACAGCATCCCTTGCCCTAAAATATATTTGCCCCTATCGGTATAAATGTGCCCACCTAAATTCTCTGATAAAATCGTAGGTAGATGTAGATCTATTATTTATGTAATAACTATAATAAGTAATAACTATAACAATCATAAAGAAATAAGAATACATTTTAAGTAGGTAGCCAATAAGAAAATAGGTAAATTAGTTTGAGCAGCTTTTTATATACATTAAATATACTTTCTTAATTTATTATTAACACAATCTTTATAAGAGGAACTTAGCTCTAATTATTATGGGACGGAGGTTGGGGGGGGGGGCAAAAATTAATCACAATTTACTGACCCTTGAGTTTGCCGTTGCTTAACCTTGCCTTGCTGTTGTAATTTGGCACCTATTTACATTTTTAACGTATTTACAATATTTTATTAAAACAAAAGAAAATGTTTAAATATTTTATAAATAACCTATTATTTAAAATTTGTTTTATTTGCCCTTTAAATTATGTAGCATCCCGCTCCCTTTTTTTACCAGTCCTCGCCTGACCACTCGGACCTCTGCAGGGCGTAAACGACGATATCTATTATCCGTCCACGTTAATGATGATTTTCGAAAAACGATAATGATTGTAGTGCAGTGTACCATTATTGCGGTATAAAACATTATCCCGGTCGACCGAGTCGTTTATGCGCAGTACGACATTACATGAAATTGTATTGTGCGCGGTTTTGCGTTTTTAAAATATTCCGAACATCGACGATAGTTATATTTATATTATTATTATGTACTACGAGCAAAAGTCGAAGTCGGGCAAACGCCAGAAAGGCCCGGGCAAAACGCGAACACTGCCCACACGGTATTCCGCCTGTTATTACGTCATATATTACGACTTTTACCCGGGCAAACCTCTAGTCGTGACCAACATTATTTGCAGTGCAAAACCGTAGCAACTATATATTATAATAATGTACATGGTAATGTATGTACCTACATAGCTACCGTGTTTTTTTTTTTTTTAACAATTATTGTACCATGTAATTATACAGTCATGGTGATATAATGTTGATTTTAAAATTTAAAAAAAAAAAATTTTAAAAACTAACTAGGTATTATTGAATTAAATAGTAGGTATTGTAATAAAAATAAAACACACGTATGTTTTGATTGAACTATTCACATTTTACATAGATGCTTGATTTACGTATATTCATTTATGTTTAAATAATACTATTCTTATTTAATGTTTTTTGGTAAGACAGTGAAATATTCAACTGAATATGGACGTAGAGTAGCAACGGTTTCGACTAAAATATGATGTTTGTCACAACTAGCTGGTTTACCAAAACTATAGCCGAAATATGACGTTTTGCCAGAGTACGATGGGCAGTCAGAGTTTCCCCCTGGCTTTTCCGAGGTTTGTCCGATTTCGACTTTTCCCGAATAACATATATATATGACATAATATATAGGTAGGCGCTAAGTTAGGTTCTCACTCGTTACGTCTACTCTGGTGATTTTTCTCCAAGGAGAATTTTCCTAAAATTTATATTTAAAACTTCTAGGTATGCCCTATTCTATTATTTTAACCTCCGTGTTTCAGTTCTCTGTTTTTTTAAACATAACTCTCACAATATATAGTCTTTCATTGATTGACCGATCTAACAGAAATATTTATACTATTTTTTTGCGTTTTTGACGGATTGCCCTGCACTCTGCCGAATGTGTCTGCAGTAGGTATACCTATATGGCTATATAGCACTCTCAGAATCTATGGTAAACGTGTTTTTGCTGTGGGTTTCTTGTAGAACATTGGTAGAAGTCTCTAAAAAAAAAGAACGGTAATCGAGTAATGAAACATTAGCATATCGTAGTATCGATTAATTTTACTTCAGTGACTATAATATTGTCGTTGCAGTATCATCATCAATGTACTCGTAAACTATTCTCCGAGCATCGGATATAGGTACAGGTGAGTACCCACGTACAACATTTTATCAGTAGATTTTGCTCGAATGTGAGTGCCTACCGTTAAACTCAAATTAATATAATAATAATAATATACTATTATTATGTGCAATATCGCACCGCCGTCGCGGTATTTTGTTGTACAATGCGATTTCGCTACCAGTGAACCGTCGGACGCCGTTTCGGTCACGTTTGACGCTGTGAATCCGTGCGTTTAGTATTCCGGAGAGAGTGTATTTTTTTTTATTATTATTATTGTTATTATATTACTCGAAAATCGTCGTGAGCGCGCGCGCGCCTCGGGTAAAACGAGACGGTGAAAGATGGAGAGCGAGAGAGACGGAGAGAGACAGAGCAAATAAACCAGGAAATATGGCAATAATAAAATATCGTGAAAAAAAGACGTCGTGTCGCACGCACGCACGGCAAACGTATATATAGACAAATTTATATTTGCGAGACGCCCCCACAGAGCGGCGGTGGATTATGCGGGGCGCGCTGCACGGTCGCGTCCCATTTCGGTTGACTTTTTTACGACTTTTCGACACCCTCTAGTTTATGTGCTTACTGGCCCCAAAAAGAAGTAGCGCACGTAATGTCCTGTTCGCTTTTACAGTTTTTGTGTAGCTCGTGTGTTCACCGTGATGCGCTCGTCGCACCCCGTTAACACGTTTTGGCGGTCGTCGCGACGGCGGCGGCGGCGTTGTGTATCGCGAGGACGACAAACGCACAGCATAATATACAATAAGGGTATATAATATACGGCACGTATCAAACACGTATTTCACTCTCTTGTTCGGCCGACCTGAGATCCCCGCACCGCCCACTCTACGTTATCATTCCGACCGAGTACACGGGCAATGGAGATTTCCATAACATATAATAATAAAAGTCGTTCGAACTCAAACTTGGATCACTCGCCAAAAAAATGTCGATTCGGCCAGACCATTGCGAGATCCTTTGGTGGCACAGCGATTCAGACAGACATATATATATATATTATACGTCAACCTTACAACTCCATTATTATAGAATAATAGGACGTAACCGATCCCCACCACCTGTGGTATCTAAATACTAACTGCGCTGTTCAGCGGTTCTAATGTGGAGCGTAACATACTGAAAAAAAGCTTCCAACGGTTACAGAACCGTTCTAACCAAAATTTACCAAAACAAATATCTACTTAATACTATAGCAATGGCAACAGGCCGTGAATAGTTTACATGCATAAAGCCGTCCTACGAAGTAAGTAAAAGTAATAAAGTGAGTCTAAGTGTACCAAGTTTATCGCCGAAAATAAATAAACATTAATTTTGAACTGTGCGAAACACGATCGTGTCACAGTATAATAACAAAAGTAAAATGTTTCACCGAAATCGGGCGCAATACTATATAAAGTACTTATATATTTGTGTATATATAATATTTTACTGCGCGTTATAGTTTTCAAGGGTCAAACGAGCATACACGTATACGACGCGCACCAACACTCGCGGGCACGTGGCATAAATTATCTCCTTTTCAATATCGTTCGCCTGTTCGTGTATTTATACACACACGACACACACGCCACATGCGCTCACATATACACGCATTATCATACGTGTATATTCGTACATTTTCCATACTGTCGCCGATGAAGCCTCCGTCGTGTGTGCGACCCAAGAGTGTTGTCCCGATCGCATACGTCGCCACATCTCCTTGAACGCGCAGTTTAAATATATTATGTGCGGCACGTGTCACGTGATGTAAATTCGTCGAAAACGTCGAGCCGCACACGCTGCGTAGGAAGCGTATGTATAATAATTATAATATTCAATAATAATAACAACAATGATACAAGTACGCGTTATCTGCAGTGTGTTTATCGTCACGTGCAGCTTCGATTTCGAACAGATGATTTCTTTCGATCGGTTGCTGCACTCCCCAAAGCATAAAAATAACGATATAACCGTGTATAACAATAATAATGCATAGGCGGACTGGCTATTTTTGGTCCGATATCCCGTTTATTTATTTTAAACTTATCAAAATTAAGAAAGAGTTCTACATTACTACAGGGATTAAGTTTAAGAAAGAGCACGACAGTGATAATCGTGGCCACTGGCCAGGATCATACATACGAATGGGGTCCTGGGTTTCCTCTTGGTATATAGGACCCTGGGTCTCTCCGCTCCTGTAATAATATAACATATAACACGGTGGCAGTGAGTAGAGCAAAGTATGAATGACTCTCGGTCATTCGGAGTTCCTTAGTTTGCGGATTGCCGCTGGTCCAGAACTCATGAACTGAACATGATGTGAGATAATACCTCTATAGTACATAAAAAATGATGAGGCAGCTAGGTTGAGTTTTTTGTAGTTTTCGGGGGCTATTATCGGAAATTACACCGCTACACCGCGAACAGTCCTCCAACCCCTACAGTCCAATAGTTTTGAGTGGATGGGGGGGGGGGGCTACGAAATGACGGGTCATATGCTTTTTTTTTATATTTTGTCAACATCATACAGTACAATGTGGCGATGTTATAATCAACACTGGGGATGCGGGTGGAGAGGGAGGTCTGCTGCTGCCGCTGCACCCATCGCGCTCTCTCGTCCGCCGTCAATCTGCGCCGCTGCGGGGCCCGCTCAAGTACGTTTAGAAACTCGACGACGACGACGATCATAATAATAATAATCATCATAATCGCAATGTTTGTGCACAGCCGCCTGCAGTATATAATACATTAATACATAGTATGTGTGTGTGTGTGGGGTACTCGCCCATAGAGTGGAGGCGAAGAGGACGATCCACTACAGACTGACGATTTTAAAAATGTATGCGATTCGTACGGCGGCGGCGGCGTCTCGGTTGTCGGCGGGCGCGTCGTCGCGTAATGTTGTGCATATATACTCGCGGCGGCGCAAACAAGGGGGTCGCGCTCGAGCGTCGGTCGTCGGTGTGCTGCTGCTGCTGCTGCGGGAAGCGGCACCGAGTCGGGGCGAAATCCACCGCCGCCGCCGTCGTGTTGTATGTTGTGTTAACATTTTCAGAGTGGCCGATTAATTTTGTTTACCCACCGGCGTGCATTATTAACGCGCGTCTGTTGCCGAGGGAAAATCCCTCGGGTCCCCCCTACCCGGCCGTCCGGCACGACCGCCCGACCGCCCGACCGACCGACCGACCGACGAGCGCGCCCCCACTCGCCCGCCGCCCGAGGTCGCGCCGCCGCCGACGCCGTGTTTGTCCAAATCGCAACAATCTCCTTCCTCATTAAAATTGATTTCAAACAACCGTACATTATTAATTACCCGGCCGCGCCGCGCCCACGCCTCCGGTCGTGCAGTGTACCAACACACATAATATATTATATGGATACATAAAACACAACATGCACAAGTGGAGAAGTATACATGCGCCCTGTATATATGTATATTATGTACTGCTCGTGTGTAATATGTGGAGACGAAAGGCCAGAAAATTATATGGAAAAAAAACTTCACTGCTACAGGGTCGATCGATCGTCGTCGTTGTTACTGCAGTTGTTGTTGTGTTGTTGTGGTTTTGGTGACGGTAGTGGTGGCGGTGGTGCTGGTGGTCCAAGTGAGGTCGGCGTTTGTGCGCCAGCATTTGCATCCCTCGACCTCTTCTTTTAAGACAAGTTCCTATAATATTATAATACCACATGAGTACCAATACCACAGCAGTATGGTCTGATTAGTATAGACTGATGAGTCCAAACGTCATGACTAGTATTTTTATTATTAGTGTATAAGCTACTACCTATCACGGATTTATTCCGTATTTAGAAGGGCAATTAAGTGGTCAACAATTAATGTTTGGTTCAGTTACTATCAATCCCGTTGATTGCAATAATTGGTCAATTTGGCCTCCAACTCAGACCACTTCAATTAGTTAAATAATCATGCAGTTAAAAATACACAATGTACATTTTTAATGAATCATAATATTTATAAATAAGAATCAGAGAATTATATGTATATATTGTCGTTTGTCGATAAACTTTTAATGATCATAATTATTGAATTATATTTAGTTAATAAATATAATAATGACAATCACTGCCAGCTGACAAAAATACTACCTTCCCATTATATTAATATTATATGCATTGTGATTGGAGTACAATAAAGTAAATACTACAGTATAAACTTTAATCGTCATCATGTCAAACCTGCCGCAAAAAAAATAAACAACTTTTTGTTGAGTCAGGTTAAACCAAGCTGAAAAATATTCTTTGTTTAGAAATTAAAAATATGTTGGTCTACTGTCAAAAATAAAAACTATAAATTATAAAATTAAAGCAATTACCTGATGTTGTTGATGTTTGTATAAGTAATCAACTTGAAATCATAATTTAAGACTTTTACATTTAGTCAGTAGCCGATACGACATGGTCTGAGTTCAAAAGAACAAAATATGTATCGTTTTATGTCGTAGATTTTAAATAAAATTATTTTTGAAAATTAAATACACGTTTCACTAAAATTCGATAGTTATGGTAGTACTATATAGATAACTACCAAATATAAATTATAGCTTAATATAATTATTGAATATTGATGAATTCATCCTTGAATGGATTTTTTTATTCAATGCCTTTGTATTGCACTTCTTTTGTAGTTGATACCCCCCAACTTTGAATCACTTCTGGATCGACAACTATGTTTTAGGACTCATACGAGTTAAGGGACATTACATGCAAGAAGGGGAGGAATACAATAATTTCCGAATAAAAACCAAATGCTTATCAACGTTAGAAGGGTCCTTATAAAATCAAACAGTTGGGCCTCTCAAACTCACGGTTTAAAACCATAGACTTACATCGGATCAAAACGTGTGCACAACTATTTTTCTGTCAGTTGTTAGTAATATACCTATAGTATGTAATAGGTATTTGTAAAAAGTGCTTTAAGTATTAATATTTATCATTAAAACATTACTTTTAAAAGTATATATATAACGATTATTTATTTTGAATAGACCAAAATTCAAACAATATTATTAATAGCTAAACTATTTTGTTCACTCCTAGATAAAACCATGGGTAGTGCACTACATAGTACATACTATACGTAGGTATTGCTATGATGGTTTACAAATGACGAATCATTTGGTTTTTAACTATGGTGTGATTTGCACATACTATACACTATTTTCATCAATTTTGGGTCAAATGAAGTGCAAATAATTGCACTCCGACTCGACTCTAATCATAATAATAAATCGGATTTATCATATCCGATTCCCTCGTGCACTTATTATTATACAATATCATCTGTACCGCAGTTGCAGCAAATAAAGAGACCTGAACCGCTTCAGAAACGATAAAAAATATATATTCAATACTCCCTGGGACTATAATATACAACAATAATAATCTGCACACACGCACATAAACACACATACCGCATGTACCACAGTGGTAGCTGCGCACGGCAAATTGGATTTCCTACAAGCTGGAAAAAAAGAATTTTATACGTTTTAAATTTTAATACGATGTCTTTTTTCCTCCCTTTCGTAAACTGCGTTTGTACCTATAAATATATATACATACACATAAACATATATACACACACACACATACACGTACTAAAAATCGATTTCTCCACGGAGCTTTTGTTGCCGGAGGTATTCGCAGCGAATATAATATTATATATACCTATACCTACGCAATGTTGTACGCCGGTAATCGGAGTTTAACCTATTTACATCGCGCGCGCCAAACGCTTTTCTCGCGGCGAATTAATGAAAAAAAAATAAATACACAATATAGGTACATAGGATGGTGTGTGTGTGTGTGTGTGTGTGCGTGCGTGCGTGTGTGTCTGTGTGTGTGTGTGTGTGTGTGCGTGTGTGTGTGTGGGCGTTCGCGAGTGTGAGTGTTAAAGAGAGAGAGTGAGGTACGCGCAACGATAATAATAAAACCACTGAAAGCTTTGCGTTGTTTATTATTATATGATTTTGTATACACTCGAAAACGCCATAAGCGTCGGGTGTGCCGCTGCCACGGCTGTACAACTTTTAGTTTTAACAAATTTGCAAACAAGTTACCGAAGAGTTTCGGAAAAGTTTAGGAAGTTTTTACTGCTCGCCTGACTTATTACTTTTTAGTTTTCCTGAGCCGAACAATGGTCGCCTCGCAGAAAATATATACGCACCGCGATAATAAACGAGGTACCTCCTCGCGTCTACTCCGCGTATGCACGGCAGCAATGTTTCAAGGTATATTAATTTTAAAATTAATAAAAACGAGTGTCTTTTGATAAAAAAAAAAACAAAAAACAAAACGTCCGACTCGAGGGAGCCAAAAATGCGCGGTGGGCGACGGAGGCGCAGGTAGCGCACGCGCACTTTGGTTTAAATTTTATTTAGCGTCATGCTGTACATAAAAATATATAAGGCGGGGGAAGGACTCTGGGCCGGGTGGACTGAGCGCATTTAATATTTAATACTTCTATTTCATTTCCGATTCTCGCAATCGCGGAGTTTCCGCGTCACCGATTGTATAATACGTATGTATAATATTTTGAAAAATACTTTCAAACGCCTACAACAGATAGTAGGTACTATATAATAGCCCGGCAACCACCACTGCCACCACTATCACCGGCACCAACAAATTTTCGATCGCTCGAACTGCGTTTGCGTTGGTGTCACTATTTCATATTTCATGTACATACAATATATATTGAGCGATGAGAGGGGAGGGGGAAGAAGTACAATCGTTCCTTTTGTCGACGGCAATTAATCGACCGGAGCGACACATCCGTGAAAATGAGTATAAGGTACCCTCTCGTACCCCCGTACAGTACTCGTATAGTGAGTACCTACAGTGTACCTTCGTTTCACACACTAATATTTTAGATTTTTTTTTCGTCTTTAAAATATTTTAACCACTGTTTCTCTATTTTTTTATTTTTTTTTCTCACCGACTTCGAATTCGTTAAGATACTTTTAAACGGGGTTATCATCGCCCTAGCCGACGTTCAAGATTCTCCGTAACGTACAATACTATTATATTATATTATATAATTATAACTGAAAACAATATTCAGTTCGGTTGCGATCATAATATCATCGTATACGACATTGCAACGCATTACGGACTACATACTATGTATGCAGGGTATCTAGTTCATCATCAAGCGTTCTGATTGTTCTGAGTTTTAGAATTTTTAATTATATTCTTAAAGACCATATTTTCCGATTTTTAAATTTTTTCGTTGAACTTAATGAAGGAGTGTCTTTTGGTGACACAAACTTCTGTTTTTTAATTGAGTTCCCCCCTTTTTTACTTAAAAATTATTAAACATTTTGGAAAATGTTGATGTATCTAATTCAAAATTCGAAAGAATGGTTTCTTAGTTATTAAAACGATTGTACTAAGGGTAATAGTCCTCTAACATGGAGTTAAAAAATATAAAATTGATGTGGAATTGAAAATTAGGCAATTTTTACAAATTTTTTTTACGACCCTGTATGTTTGTGTATATATAATATATATATATGTGTAATGTGTATATCTTTTTATATATAATATGGATAAAGTCGATGCGTTTTCCTGTGTAAGAAAAAACGTATAAGTACACGAGACATGCGTTGTACCGTATAGAAACCGAAGTGGTTACAGGTATTGTACGTGCCTACCTTAGGTTAGGTACTTTAGGATTTATATATAAATTATATATAGTATACCATTCGTTTTAATAAATTATATAATATTATAATAATATAAGAATGACGTACGCAGTAGTGCAGTACTGACGAGCGTGAAATGATAAACGTTAAAAACTCATTACACGGGTACCTATAATATGTACAATTCAATAATATTACTATTTACTATACAGTATAATAATTCATTAAAACTAAAACGTCACATAAAATAAAATAATCTAATTAATTGTGGTCTTTTAAATTTAGATTAATCAGTTTACTTTATTATTGTCTTGGTATGCTTAACATAATGTCACCAAAATCGTGCAATTAGAACTTATATAAAGTCATAAAGTAACTCGTAAATGAGAAAAAAGAGTCTTATCAAAATATTTATGTCACTATAGTGTTGAATAAATATTTCTATATTCTTACAAATTTAACAAGTTGTGCGCAGATGCCAATAATACACATTCACAGTAATAAATAATTGTACGTCTGTAGGGACCAATCAAAATCATTTAAGTCCCCCAGATATTCCCCAATTTATTCAGTTAACCATCAAATCATACGTTTTATATGTACGCTGAATTAAAGACACGTATACCAACTCAATACAGTTATTTATAGCAGTGACAGTCTGTGTAAATAATAACACGTAATATAATTTTTGTAGACTCCGAACAATTATAATCGTTTACTCAAATATTTAATATCAGCGATCATAAAAGCATACGAACGTGCATTTAGGAAATAATGTACTCGGAAATTATAAGCACATCGCCTACGCATTGTACTGGTCGCGAAACTGCCCATAAGGTTCCAACGAATTTGCTCCTACTGCAGCTAAACACAATCAAACTCCTGGGCAACTCATCATATTGGCCAGTACAATATAATATATTAAGTGTTGTTTCTATAATATTATAATATATAGGTAGGAGGTACCTGCACTTATTGTGCTTTAAATATATTTGCTGTCTATATATATATATATATTATGTATGGTAGGTTAGTAGTGGTAGGACTTTTGAGACGGATAAACAAAGGCTTATGCCGAGTATAATAAGTGGGTATCTATTATATAGTAATGTAAACACTATAAAGTATAAAGTACACATCTACACAACGGTGGAATTAGGTGAGGTTTTTATAGCTGCGATCCTTTTCACTGACAGACGTCGACGGCTGGACACCAACTTGTATGAAAGTCTTCGACATAAAAATGTTGCTAAGCCATTCATTTTAGAATAAACCCATTTATACTAATGTTATTTCTAGCCTAATTATTATAATATTAAAGACTGTTCTATAGTCAATGCTTAATAATTTAGGTGAGGTCCACTATAGTGCTTTTAATATAGCCAAGAGTAAGTTATTCATCACAATATCATGAGATGTGATTGGCGTTTGTACGCACAGCGTTTCGAAAAATGAACAGTTAAAAAATTGGTAAGTATATATTCCATGTTTGGGAATAAATACGTATTTCAGACTTATAATGTATTGTGTACAATAAACCATTGAACATACTAACAATTGATTTTCAAAATAATTTATAGGCAAGTACTTGTACTTTGCGCTACGAATATTTGAGCGTAATTGAATGTCCTTTTGCAGCCGTTAATCACTTCTTCACTCCGTTTGTTTGTTTTTATTTAACGATTTAAGTGAAGTTCAAATTATGCGAGTTACCTATCATATTGGTGCTTATCTATCAGTCGTTTTATCCCTATGTATGGACGTGATACACATGTTCGTTAGGTATCAACTCCGTTTTGTACACATAGAAAATGTAAATTTATAATATATAGGTAATAGACATCGTACACTTTTTGAAAACATTTGTGATTTCTTGTTGAGTTTTTCATTTTGCAAATCATCCAGCTTCTATTGTATGCACACATTATGCAACATTGAACTGACAACAAACATGTTCTCAACTTAAAGTTTTATATAGCAATATAGTTCAGAAAACATTTCTGAAAGTAAAAACTACAACTACAGTATTTTTCTTTTACTTAAAGACAAAATATTACGTATAAAAACGTACTGTACTTAAATTTATAATAATAATTTGAATATGAACACAGTATTATCTACATATGTATTTTATTGTTTTAGATTTTAATATCATATCAGAAAATCCGGATATTAATCACGTGGTAAAACTGAATTTTTTTTATTGAATATTATAGGGTAGAAAACTCGAATATTATGTGTGTAAAATAATAAAATAAAAATAGACATTACGTAGAAGGTTATAGAATTCATTTTTAGACTTGAGTGTAAAAATCATATTCAAAATGTTATAAACACGAAGATGTATACATAACATTATGTACTGCTTCTGATTAAAATTCATACAAATATTATATTTTAATTGTAAAAAAAGTTATTATGAGTAAAACGTAATATTAGAACGGAAAATACAATTGGGTATATTAATCTAATGATGCATCATACTATTTGTATCGGATAAAGTTTAATATTGCATTAAAGCACAACATTATGTTTGACAACCATATTCTCACTATACAAAGAGTATCTGTGAAGATAAAATAATTTATTAAAAATTCAGTTGTATAATAGATATCGATTATCGACCGTTCCTCGATTCGAATGTTTGAAAGGGGTTTTTTCTAAGTTATAAATAGTAATACGACTAAACGAATATACCTACCCGACTAATAATGTAATAATGAGTATAACGAGTAGTAATTGTAATAACTTACCCTGTGTGGAGAAACATTTTTTATTTATATGATTTGATACTACATTGTAGCATTTCAAAAGTATTAAAATATATTTTATATTGACATCATACCGCAATTTTATACTGAATAAATTCAAAAAAAAAAAAAAAAACGGTAAATCACAAAGTTATTGCTTTTACTATAAATTACAAGTTGTACAACAAGTTAATATAATATCTAAAATTTAGTTTTAATTAATAATCTTAAATAAATTTTTGTCAGCAATCAGTAGAACTTTATCAGACTAAACTATTTGATATTTCTCAAATGTTAGTTTTATTGAAAAACTGTTAAAATAGCCGATAGGCTAGAGTAATTTCCATGCAATGATTTATAAAAATATGCGAACGTCATGATCGCTATTTCATTTAGGATAATGAAAAAAAAGTTGTACGTGGTGGCGATTCTATCAATCTTATATATTTTTTGTATAGTTAGGTATAACATAGTATAAGTACAAACTAACATTGAAAATAATACCGGTTATATATTTGCAGCTTAACCTAGTTCTGCCCCCAAGCCTCAAAATATTTAACAGTATAATGTCACATATAAAACAAGTTTTCATGCAATCTTAAAGCTTTTATAATTAAAATGATTAATAAAAGATTATTAGTAGGTTTACTTACATTTGAATATCTAAAATGAATTCCAAGAGCTCTGATCCGGTTTCCTACGTATCCCTCTGTGTAAATACTGCAGTATTTTTGTATTTTATTTTATATCAAGTCGATAAACAAAAGCATTTTTTCACATTCGGGGGTTCCAATTTTATGCCGGAGATTTTTGAAAGCAATGACATTATTTCATTCTATTTAGTTGTTACTATATGATTTGTAAGAGCAGCATTTTTTCAATTTTTAATATTTTGCCTACATAATCAAATATTTTTAATACGAAATTAATTTAAGTAAAAATATTTTTAATTAATTATACTGAGTAATATATATTTGTATGTTCACAGCACCTTTTTACTGGGAGATTTCAAAAGTTTACAGTGGCATTTACACATGCTCTACCGTGTAACATATAATAATAGAATTTCTCAAAAAAGTGTAATGTATGTTTCACAGCTTTTTTTAATAAGTTTAAATTTGTTCAAACCATTTTTGATCATTTAAATTTTTAAGATTCATGTGCGAACACATTTTTGAGAAACCCTTCTAATTCTATGATTATTTGTTACACAGTAGAGCATGTGGAAATTTCCGCGTAGACTGATAAGATTTTCTTTAATATACAAATCTATAGTACTTTACTATAAAAAAAAATAAACTTTAAAAAAATTTTATTTGCACACTTAAATTTTTTAAACATCTATTTTCTTGCTATATTTGTGAGCTTAAATATCATTCCGCTATTCATATAAATCAATGGAATTCAAATATTATTTTAAATTGTAAATAATGTGAAAGCGTTTAATCTTTCATCTGACACTTAGTAGGTACTTACTTGCGGTCAATGCATAATGATATATGAATAATATTATTTACATTTTGATAGTACATACGAACATTTTTATTTTCATATATTATTTTATTATACTGATAATCGATGATGTCGTATGCTACCTGAACTATTATTTTTTTCGTGTTGCACAGCTTCTATCAGTACCTACTTATCCAAGTAATTATACCTTTTAATCATAAAATTAAATCGTAC
Source organism: Myzus persicae (assembly GCF_001856785.1). Lineage (NCBI taxonomy): Eukaryota > Metazoa > Arthropoda > Insecta > Hemiptera > Aphididae > Myzus > Myzus persicae. The sequence goes on from NW_019103969.1 coordinate 53,461, forward strand.
CATAATAACATATTATACAGTTTCAGGATTTGTACGATCAATCGAATTGAGAGTAATAATTATTATTGAGGTCATAATTATTATTAATACACCTATAGGTAACAATAATAATAGTCATATGACAATATATTTTGTTTCATAATTATCACGCAATACCGTATAATATTATATTATTATTCCACATCATGGTATTATGCGCATGAGCCGCCGCGTATAATGTACTGCGTTAATGCGCACGTCCCTTTCGTGCACAATACTTTTTTCGACGTTTGTATTACACGTGATATTATATCTGCATCGGTGGCTTCCGATGCGGACCGAGACGGAGTTCTTGGAAATTTTTGATTTCCTTTGTTCAGCGAGGGATGGTATTTTTTTTAGATTTCTCGTTTCTCCTAATCGTGAAAGGCAGTATTGTTTTGTCTTCGTTGTCTTTCGTATTTAAATACACACACACACATACATATATATATATATATATATATGTATAATGTATATAATATGTACAAGCTTATATATATACTATACGCGTATATATGCACGATGGTCGCACGCAGATGGGCGAACGAGTGAAGGGGTAGGAAGAGGAGGTGGAATAAACCGAGAACGAGATGGAAATGATAGATAGATTGTCGGACCTAAAAACTCGGGAATAATGAGCTGTTGGCGGTCTGAGGGTAACTTTTGAAAGAGAACGGATGGAGACGAATGGAGGGAGAAATAACAATCTTTCACAATACTCTTTCGTCTCTCTTCTTCGCCCTCACAATGGTCATCATCCACTCGAACGTTATTGCAGTCCGTTATTTTAAGTTAATTATTTTTTTTTTTATTACATCGGTTCTGCAGCTATCGCCACAGTGTATATTGCGTCGAATGGGTGCCTAAAACCAACTACTTAAAAAAACAGCCACTTGGAAGCACTATAATTTAAAAATAAATAATTTGAAACTGTAAAGTTTTTTTTTTTTAAATAAACCCGCAAATGCATCAACTTCCATATTTTTAAGTTTACATAGTATGTAGGTTACACATACCATAAATGCTATTTAAACAAAAATAAATACTTGAAACTATAGATTTAAATATTAATATCATCGATTCTATTTTATAATCGAAATGGTAAAATCTAATTTAAAGACAAGAATACGAATTTATTTACTAATTATTAGTATGGATATGGAAATCTGGTTGGTGAAAATGTTTTTAAGTATGAAAATTAGCATCCACAGTCAGCATAGGTAAGTTATAAACGAGTTAGAAGTTACACTTCTTAGAATATCAAGGAATCTTCGTGGAACCTATATATTAGGTATAAAAATAAATCATATTGTTTTAAATAAGAGACGAAACAATAGTGAAAAGTAATTGAAAACGAATTGAAACAACTACATATTTTACACAAATACTTCAAAAGTTATTTTTAATCTTTGAATTTGTGAACTCAAGCACACAATATTATATTATTAAACGTCGAGAAAAAAAAGAGAGCTTAAAAATTAGTTAACTCACTTATTTTTTTTCTTATTAAATCCTATTTATGTATGAATAGACTTTTGTTGAAGTGTTGTATATGTATAAAACAGACTTTTTAATTAAACTTTCTTCGAGCTAAGCTAATATTCTCGCCACGAGAATTGATTTTATTCTATCGTTCGCCCAGGATTACTTTTTTTTTTGTAAGAATAACGAATTATGCTCATACAATCCCTTTACATTGGACAACTTAACACACTAAGAGATTTCGAATAACAAGTATTTGTTTAACTAAAACTATTATTTTTCGTTGACTTACTGTAATTAAATTTGTCATAGTTTTCCACAATGTAGCCAAATATCTATAAGAAACAATGACAACTGTCATTTTTGACAATTTTCTCCATCGTATTATGGCAAACGATCGCACAATGTTATTATAGAAAAAAAAAATTATTTGAAAATAATTTCCAGTATTGGATAGTATTTTGCATATTATTGGACTTTACCACTTTAATATTATGTAAATTATTACATCGTCATATTCTAGACTGTGGGGAAATACGTGGTGTATACGGCCACGGTGAAAATAGAGAAAAACTAATCGATAAACACGGGAGAAAAATAATAATACATCGCTGTATTATTAAATTATTTTAGAACTAACAATGGACATTTTCGCCCATTTCCACTTTGATCGTTTTATATTCGAAATTGAGCGTATTACCTATATACACAATATAATATAATAATTCCCGCAGCGGGGTAAAAATGTCATTAAGAAAAAAAATCCAATCGTATATCTATTATCAGTTAACCAGCTACGCGTTTGATATAATTTGTGCACAACAAAAAATAATCAAATGTCATATTATTATTATAATATATTATATTTCGTGGTTAATGTCTGAATAGACCAAAATACATGATGGGTCCCTAATATTTTTTGTAAAACACCTGAATAAGGGATTTATAAAGATTTTTTTATCATACTAAACGAAGCTCATCAGTTGGAACAATATATTCTACCATAATTTTGAAACGAAAAAGTTGTAACAGAGAATAACATTTAAAACACGAAATCGTATGCACTAAAAAGTATCATAATTTTCCGTAGTATACGGTAAAAATCGTGAAAATATGCAACACAAATATATGAAAAAAAATGTTTACAGTTAAATCGCTTATTTGATAATCATTAATTTATTAAGTATAGAATAGTTGGAAATAAATTTAACAGCTTAAAATATATATTTTTAGTGAAAATGTTAAGAGTAGGTTATAAACAAGAAAGAACGTTCCTGTTAAAAAAGATAAATTTATACAAGTAAACGATTAGTTTATAGTTGACAAAATGTATAACTTTAATTTTCTATGATGAAATATTATTTACTTCACATTCATTAGTTTTTTTATATTATAATTTAATTTCACTTCAATTTGCAATAAATATCAAATGATGCAGAAATATGTAGAAATATAGAATAATAATTAAATATTGTGTGTAACGATTTGAAAAAAATAGTCATTAGCTTGAAATAATTAAGCTTTATAATGTTTTCTGTTAAAAATCGAAATCGCATACAAATCTGCGCTTCAATAATAACGGCACATAACACGTTCATAATAATATATGTATTATAATTATTATTAATTCAATGGGCTGAATATTAACAAATTTAAACCACGAACGTAGAGATAGAAAATATTTGATTTTTAAAGCTTTCGCGAAAACTGAATTATATTATTTATTAACTAGATACGTACTGTATAAACGTGCAGTATATTAAACTTGCAGCTCGAAAAACGGTCGTTTTAAGTGAAAAAACATTCGTTAAAGACGTCCCCATTCTACATTTTGAACAGTCTAGATAAAAATTGTTTTTCGCACATCCTATTATTGTCTTGCTCAAAAAACTGGAATATAGAGCCGTCGTGAGGGGGCGTGGTACGCGCACCGCAACGATTAAGAATGAGTAACATCAATGGGATGTAAACCGATAGCTTTGAAGTTTTTTGCTATACCTACTTGTCGTTGATCCTCGATCGTGTCTGGGCGGAGTGAATAGGTTTTGAAACGTCGGCTTATTGTTTTTTTTTTGTCTCTCGTATCGGAATACGTTTATAGAATGCTTGAAAGCGATCACGAAGCTGTGCATTGGTGCCTTGAAGTTGTTATTACTTTTTAAGAATTACAATTATTAATATTTCACATGGCCTGCTGTCCTAAATGTTATAGCATGTCCTGATCAAAAAGTTTTGAAACGTTATTTCTATATTAAAGGTTTTAAGGTTGTCACCGAAGACGGTCTCATCTGTTTTTAGGCACTGTGTTTATTGTTGACGTTGCACTGGGGACGGATCTTTGCTGAGCACACTGTGGCATGGCGATCAGTGATCACTATAATATTATTGTACACACACTGTGGGGGCAGGGACTTCTCCAGCGCCAGATTGGATTTGTTTTTAGATTTCCCACTATAGCAAAACCCAAAAATGCTTTTACACAATATATTACATTATACTTACCAATATGTTTAATAATGTAATCACGCCAACATTTATATGATATAATATGTATTAAATCTCACAAAATACTAAGTACTTAGTACCTAAAAAGGAATTTGTGCAACACGGCATTTTGTCCAACGACGCATTTTGTCCAACGATTGTTGGATTCACTTAAAGGGACAACTATTATACGACTATCTTTCCGGTATAAACCAAGAGATGTCTGTAAATAATTTGTGGGTAAATACTGTAAATATACTGTCATATTATTATATAATATAGGTATTACATTTTGTCGTGAATCGAGTGATTCCAAAACAATGAGGGTACCTATAGAGAGCGGTATACCTGTGCACTCTCGTCGAACCGAAGTCCCCCCCCCCCCCCATCCGATTATTAAATTCAGCCAGTCGGAAATCATTGTTTTACTTGCGAAATTTGCGCCGACTGATAAAATATATAGTCGGTTGCAAACGATAGGTTCGGGGGGAGGGGGGGTTGATAAATCACAATAATAATTATTATCATTATTTTAAGCACAAATATTTCAATAGCTCGTCAGCAGTAAATACGGTGATATTAGTCGGTGCGATCCAATTTGCGATGTACACGACCGTGATGACTATGGGCCGCCTATAATTGTTTCCGGCTACAATAATTATTGTTACGCAATAATTATTCGCACACGAAACAACGACGCGTGTTGTACAAAACGCCGGACCGAGCGAATTCGGTCGCGGTCGAGTTTTTCCGCGCAGCCTCTTCCGCCGCGTCGCCGCGACTGCGTGACCGGCCCGGCGCGTTCCGCACGAATCCACCTCAGACCGCGATATCGGCTCACCGGGCGTCACTAGAGCGATATTATTATTATTATTATTATTGTTATTATATTATAATATCACGTTCGGGAACGGTGTGGACTTCGTTTCAAAATGTTGGAAAACCGTACACCTACTACAAACTATATCTATGTGAGTGACGGCAGTCTGAACCGCCGACCACTCATGCTGTATCGTCGCTACTACTCGCCAGTCGTCGCTGCTAGCCTGCACTGGTGTTTTCCGCATAATATTGCATGTACAATTAATGTCAACAATTAAAAACCAGCTGAAACCCAAAAATCATAATATTTTTCTTCTTTTTTTAAATTGTCGTTTTGATACATCAAAACAGTAATACTAAGAATTATTATCCTAGTCAAGTTATCCGGCGATCGCCATAGACCTGTCTGTTGAACTGTTAGCATTTCCGGCCACAAGTAAATTTTCATGAAGTCCTCGATTAAATCAGTTTTCTTCCCCCCCCCCCCTCCTCCCGAAGATATTCAGGTCTGGCTTTACTGACAATTGTATCAGGTACTATTCGTCGAGTTTGTATATACTCTGCATGTATAATTCATCGAAGTTATATTATTATTGTAATGATGTATACTGTCTGCGACGCTCTTTAGATTTTTTCATCGAAGGACAATAGAAAAATTGAAATGATTGTAACAGGGTCGATGCTTCCTCCCCACAATAACAATAGTCGATTATAAATTAAACCTCAATAAAAAACATTATTGTTACTATGCCTCATAAAGTCATAACAGTCATAACTAAAAACAAATGTATATTTTATACATCAAAGTTTCTTGATTTTTGACACATGAAATCAAGCACTTCCTTGGAATCAAACAAAATGTCGATAAATGGCGAACAATGTTAACTTATTGAGACAATTGAAAAAATAGAATTAAATCAGATGAAATAATACGTCACATAAGTAAACATAATCTTTACTAAATTCATGATGTTTAAACATCAGCTAACAGGATTCGGTAGTATTAATATAGTCCCATCCCCATGCATTCAAAAATTGATGTGTGGCTTGGTGAGGCCCTGTTGTAAGCTCAATCTGCGGAAACGCTCCGGATGTACGTACCGTTCAGTGTTGCTAGCTCCCGGATGGGTGACCACCATAGATAATAAAAGCTTTCTTTTATTATCTATGGTGACCACCCGGGATTTTTAGCAACATGCCAACATATTCTTGCCACACATACACAAACACGTCTTACAACCCAACCAACACAAAAAACCTACTAAAAATATATAAACCTACCGATGGCCTATGTTGCCAAGAGTTCCCTAAATATATAAAAAAAATTGAGGTACGATTATATTATTTTAAATAATTTCTAAATATTGGATTTCTACATAAACGTAAAGCACCTATGGTCTATTTTAGGAAGTGTGTAATTCGTTCAGTTTTCTCTGCCATATTCTGAGGCAGTTATTGCAATAACGGTTTTAGACAGGATGAAATGAAACAAGTTTTCGGCTAGTGCCTAATAGTAATCCAGTATAACGGTTAGTGTATCAGTTATTTTGTAACCTTCGGTGTTTTGTAGATAGGCATGTGGGCTGACAAATATTATTATATAACACCGAAACAGTGGTGAGGAAAAATCAACCATGCGATGGAATAGCGGTGTTACGAAATCGAGGAGCTTAATGATCACATTATTAGGTATATCTCGTAAGTTGCACTACGGTATAGGTATAGAGGGTTCACGTGATACAGTATGCCTGGGTTCCAAACAGAGACAACAGAGTGGAGTTTTAAGACCACGAGTCACACGATGTGTCTGTAACGATGTGCAGTTCATACGACGTAACATTATATAGGTCACCGACGGATCGGAAAGTCGTGTTTTCGTCCTCCCGAAATCGAACCAGTTACAGGTGCGGCGGGGTACGCGTTATGCTCTCTTCATCCCTTACACGCATAATATAATGTGTAGGGCCACGCGCTCGCGTTTTCTTCGCCACCACCGCCGCGTACAAAGTCGTCCAAAGCACGGGGTTGAATGTGTAATTAGCGATTCGGTACGGGTCGTGTGCTGCACCGTGACTCACTTTGTTCCGGTCGCTCTCGTTTCCCGTGCGTCCTACACACGCCGACACATACACAAATATACACACGTGTATAGGTAGGTACCTGCGTGCACATATAGTGGCGTCCTAAACTGGCTGCGCACGTATGTAATTCTGTGTGTGTGTGTGTGTGTGTGTGTGTGTGTGTGTGTGTGTGTGTGTGTGTGTGTGTGTGTACTCTCGTACTACCGCCTTGTCACCGCGTCCTCCGCCTCTTCCACTCGTCGCCAGCACCGCTCTACGCTTTCTATATATAGAGGTACCTGTGTGAAATTCGTATACGGGTGACCTGACGGCGCGCACACACCGCCCCGTCGTGGTGTGCCACCTCCGTGCGGCGGGCGTAATCGTCCATCAAAACGAGTTGAGGATAAAAAAAAAAATAAAATATATGAAAAATAAAAAACCGTATACATTCGGGAAAGTACGACGTGCGCGCGCGAGCACCCATCATTTGTCAGACTGCCACCGCCGCCACCACCACCACCACCACCACTACTTCCACCGCCGCCGTCACGTTTTGTTTATTTCTCAAAAGTACAAAAACTTACTTAGCGCGACGGCGGCGGCGGCGGCATTCATGGGCCCGAGCCAGCTGGGTAGTGGTACCTCGTGATTAATGGCTTTTTCGTCGTGTGTTTTATATACATACGATACGGTTGCTATATACACACTCGCTTACCCACACACACACGCACACACACACACGCACGAAGCACATGTGTGAACTGCACGCGCGTTAAAAGCTATATACGACTACCGCTCATACGTGGTGTATACCTATATACCTGAGTATACCTATATCAACGGGTGGAGGCCTTAACCACTCTCCCGCCCACAACCGCCGCCGCTAGCACCTCCATCCACCAAACCATACATACGATAATATTCTATACATAATATAATATATTTTAATGTGAGTATATGACGTGTGTACGTCTCTATACTGACGCAAACCGAACGGAATAAATAATTAAATCGAATGAAAATGAATTATAAGAACAATATTATCTATGAAGTGGGAATATTATATATTATTACGACCGAAAGCGCGCAATAACCCAGTTCAATACGGTGCTCGACAATATTTTTTTGTTTAACGGGTTTCGGAATAAAATATAACATTATACGTAAAATCGATGAAGATAAAAAAAATGAATAAATGTCAGTCAGTCCCTCGCGTAAGACCTGCGGCGATTGCGAAATAACACCCGGGGATCCGCGATATTATAATATTACGATAACGACGTATGGCCATTGGTAAAACCCCTAAAAAATACCGAAATTGTGTAGGCCGTGCGGGTTCAACTGTATAATAATATTATTTATAATATTTATACGCAAAAAGCTTCGGTACGTCCTTATATATTTCATCACAATTCACAAAAGTCGAAGGCGATCGTCTGTCGTGCAACAATGTACACGTTTACATACAGTATTTTTTTTTATCATGCGGGCTTTATGCCCACAACACAATGCACGTAATCATGCACAAACACGCACAACAAGTACCTAGGTTCTGGTATATGGGGTGCGCGAGGTGTGTTTGCATTCGGAGAAATTAGAGTCTAATCACAGGCACTCACTCACCTGTGCGGTATCAAAAATTAATTAAAAATCGTGTATACAAGCAGGTAGGCGACATATACATCCGTGTTTGTCTAGTTTTCAAGCAGAGTGCGCGTAACACGTAATACTCGTGTATATGTATAGATGTATATGGGCACGGTGAATGTCATGTACTCAAGTACGACGACAGAAGGGTTAAAACTCTAGAGGTAGATTTGCAGTGTTTGCATACACACATATCGGTCCGAAAAGCTCCCCTTCGTATTTATCGTGTTGTTATTGCCACGGTAAGTAGGTGTATACCTATGACCGCAGTAGGATTTTATACGCACTTAACCCGCAAAAAATTCGAAAAATGTACGCCGCTTCACCATTAGAAATTAAAACGGATTCGTTTTATATAAAGGCAGGGGTGGTTTACATAGCAAGGACTCAAATTTCGCACAGGCACATATTATATATATTGTAAGTAAGCTATGGCCAATAAGCTGACTTAATTTCCCAACCCAAATTTATATTTTTAATACAGCTCATATCAACACACACACACACACACACAAATGTAGAATTTCTTTATTCTTTTAAACAAAATAAAGTGTTCTTTATCCGGTACGTTCCGTCGATGATCGCAGTCGCTTTGCTAATAATCGGCATCCGTTCCGTCGATCGCGATTTAACAGAGCAATATTAATGTGTTTTGTCATGAAAATATAATAATTAACGAAACAATATCGTAATTATTGTTATCGTCATCGTCGTCAACGACGCCGGTTCACTCTCGCTCATAAACGGTGACTTGAATATTACGCTAAATGAACCACCCCCGCGGGAGGGTAGTCGCCGCCGCCGGAACCGTCGCTGCGATATCTCGGGGGATGACGATTAAACATATTATATTAAATTATTATTATATAATATATTATTATGACGTACAGTCCCGGCGGTCGCTTTTAATCGTTTCTGGCGGAATTCGCACTTTCGTCGAGCGGATATTATATGATGATGGTATATCGCGCGGATCACTGCTGCTGCAGTAAGGTCATAAATCTCCTCTAATACGCGTATAATAACATATTATAATATTATAGCGTGCGTGGATATGTTATTGCATCGGTCGCCGAATGCAAAATTCCTGAAATCGAAATATTTGCTCGCGGTCACAATATTATTATTACAATATATTATATAACGTGCGATATTATTATCGTGACGTGTTTCTGTCGCGTGGATATTCGAAACTCACCACAAAAGTGTGGTATACCGAAACGCTCGGCGGTCGTCCGGCAACGTGTGGCGTCTCAGAGTCGTGTGCGCGTCCCGAAACGGAGTTGTCAATAACAAAATGTATAATAATAATACAACGGCGTGTACGCCATATACAATATACATAACAATAATATTTTATAAGACGTATCACACGACACATGGCGCATTATCGCCGTCATATATGACGTATTATTGTACTATAATAGGTATATACCAACTACGCGTTATACGGTACGGGTAGGTACCTGTCTATATATTTTGTCCGCAGACACGAAAAACGAATACACGGCGGAACAGTCGGATCCGACACGGATATACGCGACGCGGAAAATGCTATCGGAATGAAAATACAAATATCCAATATAGGTACTTTATATAGGTACTGTATAAGTATGGTGTAATGTCGTACCTATATATGTATATCTACACGACGAAGTCGAGTGTGAGACTGACGGACAGTGGCCGCGGCGACGGGTCGGTCGGTCGGTCGGTCGGCGCGGGCGGGCGGGCGGGGTAACGAGATGAAAAAAAAATCCATTAAAACATATCGACACGGAAAATCACGAGAGAAACAAAATATATACAATAATAAACGTGCGTGTGTAAACCCCACAACGAATCCCAGAGTGTCGGAGACGGCAAGAAGCGTTGAAAATCGTTGAGAAACGTTAAGAATAGGATTAGGAGCGTTTCTTCACTCACACACACACACACACACACACACACACACACACACACACACACATGCGGTCGCACGATGCGATACGAGCATACACTCTAGCTCGACTTACACGTATGTACCTATACACACACTAAACACGGTTTTCATCGTACAACATAATATATATATATATACCCATGTATTATAGTAGTACTATTTTATTTTATTTTTTCACCTCTCTTTGCCGATTTTATATGGTACACACGAGTTGTACAGAGCAATGCAACGTGCGTATGTGTGGTGCACCCCGCGAGAAAATTCGCCGGAAAGCTATTACTGCAGAGCTATTGTCCTCTGGCTCCGAGGAAAAAAAAAATACTAAAAACACACACACACACGCCACTATATATGTGAGTACGACTATGCTCAGAGCTAGGTCGCTGTAGAATATAAGGAACCCGTCCAAGTTCCTTTTCATTTTTCTCTCTCGCCACAGTCGAGCACCTCCATGATTATTGTTATCGTGTATTACGTAATAATATGAGGATGTAAAGATATAATGTGCAGTGTGCATACAGCGTGTGTGTCGTGCATTCCCGTCAGCTGTGGTCACAATTTCGTGCTGCGCACAAGACTCCGCGGTCGTCGTGACGCGGCCGACGTTTTCGCCACTCGCAGAAGTATAATAATATTATAATAAAACGATATTGTTAAACGCCAGCCGGCTGGTTTTTGTTTTCCATTTTCCGTTCGGTCCCACCGACGACCGCGACGTGGCGCTGCACAGTTGTCGTCGTCCGTGATTGTATGCATATATTATTGCAATATTCACCGTTGCCACGGAAATTATTGTTCGGAAAATACTTAATGAATATAAATGATGGCCGCCGGGGATGCTGTAACGGGCGGCCGATCGACGTGTGTACCTATATACACCTCATCGACGGTTCGACCGGCAGTGGCGAGAAAAACAAAAATTAAAAAAACTACCTACAACCGATGCAGACACTTATATGCCGCCGCGTAATGGACGTGCTCTGTTTTCTCATTATTACCATTTTTGTACAAAACGTACAACACTATTTATTACAATATCATAATAATATTTATACCCTCACGAAAACACTGTAAACCTGTATCATACACCTATATGTTGAGTATAGCCCATGCGTTTTTGTAAGTGTGATGCACTGTCAAAGCATATTTAAATATTTTACCAAAATCTATTATCTCGCCGGCGCGGCGTACGGCTGATAAAAGTATAATATTTCAATGTATATACCTTCTCTTCGACTGTTTTATTTTGATAATTCTATATTTAGTCTGTACTCTGCAGCAGGATTGTATAATAGTTTCCGGTCGCCGGTTTTGAGCTTAATCTAGAAAATATAACAAGTCGCGGAGGATGATGGAACTGCACAGGCTACTGGCTTTCGTGCGAAGTGTTGAAAAAGTTATAATTGATGTTTTTTTTTTTTTGCGTGACAATCCCTCTGCGTTTTAATTTATATAACGGTTAAAACACTATTTCATCGCACGACCAAGTTATAATGTGTGCGTGCATTATGATGCAACTCAAACGAGTAATTAAAATATGATGTTTGGGTTTTGACGTGATAAGTCTCGACGATTATATAATAATTTTATAATGGTGCTGGTACATGTTATATGGTTAACACCCAAATAATACACCTGCAGCGACTTCAACTGAAAGTAATGTTTCAGTCTTTTTGCGGACAATCTATAACAATTTCAGTAAATTATAACAATAATCAATTATAAGTGTGTTATATTTTTTATGAATTGTATAGTATTGAATATATTATTATGAAATCAATTTATAGTCGTGAAGTACATACTATAATATTATTATATTATAAATATAAAAAAATGTTATAATTTTGGACTGCGGTTGGTATATATTATGATATAAATATATTTTGGGACAAGAACAGTGATATTGCATGGGTTAAGGGTAGTAAAAGTTAAAGGCAGTGGACCGGAGGCCAAGGAGACATATCACCGTAGAAGTCGATAAGATTGTCGAACTTTAAATTCAAGGTTATTTACCAAGTACGCTCACCCCTTTTTTCTTCAATAATGCAGTTATTCAAAATATTCTTGTCATTTTTTGTACTACTTAAGGAGTGTCCCGTGGAGAAATAAACTTCTGTTTTTCAGATGAGAACATCCCTTTTAAATTGTAAGTTATGAATTGTGGAATCAAAATCGCCAGAAAAAAATCCCAAGAATATATTACTTACGACTACATGAAAATTACTGAACAAATAATTTTTTAAATCTGATTAGAGTAAATATTACATTAGCGAACATTCTCAAAGACTATTATCCTTAGTACAAGCATTTTAATAACTCAGGAACTACTCATTAAAATTTTGAATTAAGAACATCCAAAAAATGATCCACTAAATAATTTACAGCAGGAAAGAAGGAAAAAACTGTAGTTTGTATTGTCTCAATACACTCCTCAAGTAGTACCAACAAATCAAAGAATTTTAAAATATTGTATTTGGGTAGGTATATTTAAAAAATCCAAAAATGAGCTTTTGAATAAAATCATTATTTAAAAGAAAATTTGGGGGTTAGCATGCGTGGTGAATTACTCTGTAGAATATATTATATTGTATATATATATCATCTGCAAACGATAAAAATAAACGGTAACTTGTCCTGTGGACGTATCATAATATACAGGTATCCAACTGTACAATATACAAATATGTATATACTATATTATGCTATATTGTATGTCAGGTATATTTATTATACACTTCCGGTTTGTCAGTATAATTAGTGCTCACTGCACAATAATCCGTTTCATCTACAAAACGAGAATTGTATATTATTATTAAAACAGTGGTGTGGATGTAGTGATCACGCGAGGCGTTGGTGTATCCTTCTATAATATTTGTGTATTAATTAATACATATTTTATGATCCATTCGCAGTTAAAATATATAATGATGGGAAATTGGCACTATCACGTTTAGACATTTTAAACATCGAAGGAAACCCGACGTTCCTGGTGTGCACTTTTTCACCCAAAGAATTGTCTAGTCCAATATCCCATATCTAATATAACCTAGCCTACATAGCATATTATTACAAGCTTAATGGCTGCATATCATAGGCACCTTTACTACCTTGTATGTTATAACGCGGTGGTGGCGAGGCCGGCGTAGAACCTATAATATTACACGAGTCACCAAGTCACACCTCCGCCCTCGAGCAAAAAAAATTAATAACGTTACCTTGAACCTGTCCCGCGGCTCACACGTCCAATGTGTCGTTTGCGTGATTAAAAAAATAATAAAACATACACCCAGGACGTTATAATAATAAATAAATAATCGAAAGTCCCAGTACGGCGTAGGGTGTTACGAATTTACTACTGCCGCATGGAATATTAATTATGCATACAATACACATCGTACATAGGTTACCTGTTACCTACCTAAAACTAATAATGGATTTAAATAAAAAAACATTTCACGAAACCGTGGAAGTAGCAAAATAATGCTTAATTTCGATTTTTACGTTTATTCAATCCTGAAGATTTGCAATCCAGACATTATAATAATATTATATGAAAACTTTTTTCAGCCCGTAGGCGCAATTTTTATCTTATTGTAGTATGCCAGGTATTTCATCTCACTCGTCATTGGTAGGTACACTTCATCACACTAACCATCGATTGTTATAATTTGTGTGCATACGCCTGACACCTGAACAGCAGATAATAATAATAATATAGGTAATATTATGAATATATGACTTGTAGTGATCATATTATTTTGTATAATATAATAGTATTGTGTCTTGTGAGCTACCACTTCACGCAATAACCAATAAACTCCTTCTACCTGTATACGTATGGTTTATTTTAATATTGACATATTCTACATGTTATTGTTTTGAAATAATCATTATAACATTTGATATAATTATTAGTTATAATATAATAATACTGTAGTTATTATTAGTTATTACTTATCAGTTATAATCATGAACTTATTAACACTTAAGTATAACGACTATATGATCATTTGACATTGGGCACTGCGATGTGCCCCTCGGAAATAGGTAGGTACACCCCGATGGCCATATTTAGTTAGGGTGCAGGGCTAGGGCGCTTTTCAACACGAAGCCTGCAATACAGAAATCCTCCACCCACCTATATAAAGCCACGGCTGAGTATGTTTTTGCATTTTCCGGTGAAGAAAACTCTCGGAATCGATTCGTACAAAAATATCATGACGGCTGTGTGACACCCGAAACACTCACAATAAATATTATCATTCATACCCGCACCGTTATATCGACGACGACGACGACGACGACGGCACGGTACTGCGATCGTAGGTGGGACTGGGTAAAGTGCAGGAATATAGTACACTTTGACGGGGTTAATGGTTGGTGGGAGGGGGTGGTGGGCTGACACGATGTTTCGATTTGGGTGAGACCTAATACCTAACCTATGCTGCGACGAGCGGACGAAGACCCACACTGACTATATCATAATATAATATATATATTATTATTGTAGCAGTCGACGCGTAGGACGGAAGACACCGCGGGCAAGTGAGACCGTGTGATCTATCATCTCACGCGTCCACGGTATCCATCGCTCCACTCTCTCTGTCTCTGTTCCTCTGTCCGTCTGTTTTTCGGTCTCTCTCTCTCTCTCTCTCTCTCTCTCTCTCTCTCTCTCTCTCTCCGCCAACTGCTATAATATATAACGAAGACGACGACCACGATAATAACAGCAACAATAATGATGATAATAACAATAATAATAATAAATAATAATAGATCTCAGTGTTTCTACGAACCGTGTAGTGTGTCTGTTCCGCACCCAAACGCCGGTAATTTTAAATGTGTTTACGGACCACTGGTACTAATCGGTCAACGATCTCTCTTGTCGTCGTAGTCGTCGTCTTCGTCGCTGTCGCCCATCACACCCGACGCTTCTGACGCTCGTTGTTTTTGTTATTATTTTATCGTTATCGTCGTTGTGTATAATATATAATATATTATTATACAGGCACACTATATATATATAACAGGTACACCTGTTATTTTAAAAACTCCATTGTTCGCCGAGTTTTCTTCTTCCGGTGATCTTGATTTCTTGAAAATGAAAAAAAAATAATAATAATCAATTGCCGTTGACGACGGTCTAGCCGCGTTGCAATATAACAAGAATATTATTGTCTTTATTCGCAACTCTTTTAGCGTCTGCACCGTATCGAAATCGACCGATATACATATACCTACGAGCGCGCCATCATGTTATGATGTATACACATTGATCGACGGGTGAGATTTCGTTTCTCGAGCATTTTATTCGTTTTTCAGAAACGTATATATATATACATTTTAGTATTACCGAGAAAAAATAAAAAAATAAAACACATTTATATCTCCGTGAGTTTTTAGACGATTTTTTCCACGTTCATATTCGCGTCGTTTGACACGGAAAACGTGTGCCGGTATATCCGTAGATACGACCGTGATTGATCGAAATATAGATAATAGGTACATATATATTTATGTAAAATATATGTACACTTCGTGTACTAGTTCGCATTCACCCATACACGATATATAATATATATATATATATATATATTAATGTTTGTGTGCTTATATACACGCCTATATATATAAACGTGCGATAATATTATATCGCTCCATACACATTACAATATTATAGTTGTACGCGAAATAATACCGATCGGATAAAAATAAGGCCCGATCGGTGATTTGCGTGTTAGTTACGATTGCCGCCGACGTACGGGACGACCGTTATGTCTGGACCGTGGATTTATATTGCTTTCAGAACGCCTTGTGCCGAAAACACGGATCACGTGTGACCAAATACACCTAAATATAATATATATATATGGGTAGACTGCTGTTGTAGACGCGTATAAGACACACACACTACATATTATATTATTATACGAGTAACACGCATGTCTATCGGTGTATAACGACTGACAACAATGCGATCCCGTATTATGCAATGTGTATAATGTACCTAGGAACTATTATTGTACCGTTAAAACACTAGAGTAATCGTCGCTGGTTTTATTTTCCCGAAGGATGATGTGAGATGACAGGGTCACATTATACGTACATTTAGAACCGCGTGTAGTTGATATATGTATACATATATGAGCACCATATCGGTGTTGTTTAAAAATAAAAACCATATTATCTGCAAATTCTTACGGGATATTATAATACAACATTTTTTTGCTGTCGTTATTATTGCATTAAACAATCTATACATATTTTTAACAATGCTCATGTACACGCGATTTTAGAATTGAGTTTAGCAGTAAGTCTTAAATAGGGTTGATGAAGCCGTTATATATATCGACGTTATAGGGCTATAGACGCTTATATAGATTATACAGGGAGTAGGTCACCATTTTATTTTCAACATTTTCGGGCATTACCAGGCATCAGTCAGGCATAGATTTTATACTAGGATGTTTGGGTGATCGGAAAGTGGTCGTGGTACGTGCGTAGGATTTAATAGTATGGTTTCTAAAACTGTATTCGTTTTTCGGTCTGGGTGTAAAGTGTAGAGTTATTTGAATTGAGACGTAGTTGTAATTATAATTTTGTGTTACGTAATTGTTACCTAGTAGTTTTTTTTTAGTTTTATTATGGGCCGGTCAACATTTTTGCCTCGCTATAATGGGCACCGCCACTGTGTGTCCAATATCGCAAATTCACAAAATCAATACTTTGCATAATAATTGTTCTGTGAATTGATCATCTGGTATATATAAATGTATGTTGTAATGCAATTTTAGATCAAGAGCGGTACTGGAAACAGCATTCACTATGATCATAAATGTTACAATAAATATAGCTAGCCATAGGTTTTAGTAGTGATCGGACATTCATGGTAACATACATATTTTTATGGACATGCTACTTTTTGTGACTGATCGATTCATATAATGTACAAGCAAAGACGATCACGCACGTTCACAAGACTAAAAGTGCAGAACCTGGTGTAAACATTTTGAAAAACCAAACAACAAAAGTCGATAATTAAGAAAATACTTATAATACCATAATAATAATTATTATTATATATCAATAATACATTTGAAGAAAATCATATTCACATAAAATATTGTAAAAAACTGATCATGACTGTATCTCGAATAGCTTTTTATATTCTATTTTCTTATACATAAATGTTTATAACCTATTTGTAGACACAGTAATTTATTTTTAGTTACTTATATTTATTTGACAAAATTGTCCTTTAATTTAAGCTTTATACACGTATACACGTTATCTGTACTTATTGAAAATGTCTTAATAATCATGTTATCGCGATGTGTAAGGATAATATAATATTGTTTATTTTAGTTTGCCAATATTAACTCCCTAGTTCCTACCCTAAAAAATCTAGGCAATTTGAAGTGAAATAGGTACTACATTGTGAATATTTGTAATTCGGATTTATCTTTGATTTAATTTAATAATAATAATAATAATAATAATAGTAAGTATAATACTATGTGCGTATATAGTCAGTACAGTATGCCGAGTGTGGGGAATGGAGATACGATGATAATAATTCATAATACTATTATATTATTATCCTCATTTCGTTAAACAAGGTTCATGTATTAAAACGCTGCGATTGACTAGAATTCAATTGTTTGGATTAGATTAACGCGAACCGCTCACAAGACCATTCCGCCCTCAGCTGATGTAAAGTCGAAACATATTTTTCTCCGCACGAATAGCGTCGACGAGGGGTGGAAAATTAAATTTCTCTCCACTCTTCTAAATACGTTTATTTAACACTTTATTGGCTTAATTTTTTCCGTTTCGACGATCGTCCAAATCGAATAATACGAGATACGCGTTATTAAGTGCAATGGTATTTCGACACGTGTAACACGAATTTCATACGTTAAAGATGTATACTCGTCAAGTTTACTGGGTACGCAGCAAAAAACTGTCCAATTGCATGTGGAATTAAAAGTCGGGACGACGACGACGAGATTGAAGGATTTCTGATCACTATATTTACATTTTACACCACAAGTAAAATTTTCATTTTATTTTCGTCGTTTCACTTGCTGCTTATATAGTAGGTACCTCACGTTAATGCGTGAGACTCGGATACCGCAGTACCAGTTGGCCCACGTCGAACACGACCACTATCCGGTGCGGTCGTGTGAGGCAAGTGGTTTCCCTCCCCCACTTCCCCCACCACAATACGAATTAATCTTCGGTCGCGTGATAATAAATATCAGTCGAGAAATTCGATCGAATTCTCGTTTTCGCTCAGCACAGCACGCGAATTCAATACGCACATAAACCTAATCGGAAACCAATTACAGTTATTATTACACGTGTAAAGTGCGTGAGTACATTACATGTGTACACGACGACGTACACGCCCGTCCATTTACCCTAATGACGACGGCCGCGGGGCGAGAGAGACTTGCAGACGACGACAAAATATCCACCATATGGCCCTCGCGTTAAGAGAGTGCGACGTGTATTTTACTACCGTTTTACACGCAAACGGGGCCCGGCAGACGGCTAGGGTGCGATTCACCTCTCGTTTTCTCTCCCACTAACTTTCCTCTCTTTCCCTCTATTTCTCTCTGTCTCTGCATCTGCCTCTGTCTCTCTCTCTCTCTCTCTGTCTCTCTATCTCTCAGCTGTCTCCTGTCTTTTTGTCTCTCAGTTTTCTCCATCTCTCACCTCTTGGTTCCCACTTCCCGGGCACAAGACATTCCACTGTGTTGGTAGTTTAAATAATATTAATAATATATTTTTAAATTTATTATCAACATTATTAATCATGATACCGCAATTATTACGATATATGCAATAGGTAGTTACAATACTGCAGCACTCGAAATAAGCAGAGCTTATTGTGTGGGTGGAACAAATCTTGTTATAAAAATATACTACCGTCGTGTTAAGCTCAGTGGTCTATCGTAAAAAAATTGTGTGCAATATCAATAGTAATCGGATGTACATGGACACACGGATGACGCATATGAACATCTCCTACACTAAACGGAACTAAATCAGTGTTTTCAACACGACTTGGCAAATTATATCGGTGAACCATATCCAAATTTATGGCCCGCTGTTGTATATATCAATAAAAAATTATATAATATTAAAGTGTCCTGTATACGACACTGCACAAACCCTTACCATACCATGCACATCAGATAAATAAGTTTACAAATCCCAGACGATATATTATATGTTATGAAATATCGGGTCCCAGCCAACATCGAACAATTATCGAAGTCATCTAAATTGTATAACTCGATTTAATATCGATGCGTATAATTATGTAATTATTACTAGTTATTATTGCAATTTGTAATTGATTGTAACTATTGTATTAATCAATCATACAAATGAATACGTATTGGTATTGTGAATTGTGAATTTGAGAGTAGCAGCGTCGATATTTTATATTCCATATAATAAAATTTAATAATAACAATAATAGTACATTTGTTCGTTTAGAAGACAATATGTTTAAAATAGTAAAAATGTAAAACACATAGGTACTAAAATAATATTTTACAATAATGTATAGCAGGACTGAGGTAGTGAGGTATAATCTTGTATTAGCATTGAATATTTTTATAATCCATGACATAAGTGACATTATTCACTATTTAACTGTAGATTTGATCATAAATACTTATATTTAAATATTGCTGTTTAATTTGAAAGTATCAAAAATGCATTTTTGTCATTGCAAATTAGCTGTTTGATGTGATATTTTTTGGCATATTGTTTCTGCCGCAATGTGTCACATATCTCGGCGGCGAGAAATTCATTTTTCCTCCATTATCTTGCCTAAAGACTTAACTCATAATATATAATTTTATTTATGACACTGCAGGAGACTTGGAACACTCGAGGTTACGCGATAAGCGCCTTGTATCCATATAATATATGTAAGTATTCATATTATATATTACCTATATCTATCGCGCTCACCTATAAAATACCGTTATCTATATGCAATATGCGATTTTCAAGTGGCCGGAGGTTGAAGTTTTCCAGCGAATTTTATTACATCGCGAATAATAACGGAAACGACTGACGAGAACATTATCGTTAACTCCATTATAGCTCGGAAAAGTGCGTGCACCGGTACGATACAATTTCCAAATCGCATGTGGTTACCGCACAATATTATACTATTATTGAGTACGCGCCATCACGAAGCGGTGAAATAACACACCTAATAAATATTATTATTATTACGATGGTCACCGACGATTTCCAAAACAAGCGTAAATATCCCAGACGCGCGGCAAATCGGCAATGACGTCCGGCGGACGGATGTCGGGCGTATAATATTTTTCTAACGATACACATTGTACGTCGTTTAAGTGCACGTAATGTTATCGTAGGTACAAATATGTGTGTACCTACAAAATATGTAATATAATATTATGTATAATATCCGTTAATTTCTGGCGAGTTGTCCGAGTATACTATAATATACGTATACGTTGAAATAATATGACTAGAGCTAAATTTATCGGTGAAATGTACACAATGCTCGTTTTACAACAACGCTGTCCGAGGCTGAATTAGAGGCTTTATAATATTTAGGTAAACGTACATGTTTACTGTAATACGCGCCGCCACTCAAAGTGTGAACCGTCCTTTAGTTCTACATAACGAATCCACTACCTGTGTATAATATCGTAACCGGATCGAACCTAATACAAACGAAATATAACGATTCGCTGTCACATCTCGGTGTGTCAACTTACTACATATAGTACCTGCAGCAGATAACATTGTACATTAACTTATTATTAAAATAATATTATATAAAACTCAAAAGTTACTACTCAAACAGTCAAACGTACCCATCTAGGTGTGATATAGCTGTACGCTGTGTGATGATAGTGTACTAAAATATAGTAGTATTATTTATTCAAACAAATAAATAAGTAAATATGACGTTCCAATGCCCAGTGGTACTCAATATAGTGATCATAAGTTACATTATGACTAATATTTATAGTGTACATAATATTATACATAACTATAAGGTTATAAACAAAACATCAGTGAGCTAAAGATGTCATTATACAATTCAACGATAATGAAAACTAAATAAAAATAAGGTGTTGGTTAAAAGGACATAAGAACCAGTATAAAATCTTAAATAAAGGCGAAAGAAAAAACATCGATACGATTTATAAGTAAAAAAAAAAATTCAACCTATTCAATAAATAAACTCAATAATAATGATATATCAAATGTAGAAACACAATAACTAAGAAACATAATAATATTTTATGAGTTGGACAATTATGCGCGTGCCATTTTGTCTTTGGAGCGTTTTGACGTTAAAACGAATATATATTTTCATACGCCGCGCGTCATCCTAAGTGATATTGTAAAATATTTTTATTTCTATGATGAATTGTGATTCGGAACTGTGTTCACACTCCTCATTCGGAATATATGAATAATTCGGAGGGAGAAAGGGGGCTGAAACCTGTTGTATAAACAAAACTCGTGTTTACAATGGACGAGGCGTTTTGTATTCATCGTATATATTATAATACACAGAACGACTCAATTGTGTTTGAATGTAATTCAAATGCAATAATAACACTCTAACAGATTCGATTAGACGGTCTTAAGTATATAGCAAAACGCGCTTTTTTGTCAAGTGCATCACCTCCGGCGCATCGTTTCTTTGCCGGCGATTAATGTCCCCCTGCCACGTTATCAAATTAAATATGCGTCAATTACGAGGGCCGATTCAAAGGGTTTCTTTTTGTAGGCCTCAGAATACGAAACAGGACATAATACCAATATCGTTGTTTATTGTTATGCTGTATATACATTCGCTAGAACCGAATAATTATTATCGTGTACCAACTAAAACGGTGTAGTGCAACAGGCAATATTATTATGACGAAATGAAAAACTCCGATAGTACTCTTTTATGTGAATCTATTAGGATTTTCAAAACACGCGATGCTTAAACTCACCTCAAACGGATTCGAATGAATGATCCGTTAGTCAAGCGCAAAAGTTATTCATTTTTTTCATTGAGCAAGTCTCAACTTTGGCTACAAAGGCCATTAGTTGTACGCAATAATATTTACTTATATACTGGTTACAGTTACAATGGGTTGCATACACATTACATATAGTTTGTTATTTACATTTTATATTTATCGCATACAGAAGAATTGTACGTTGTGATAATACATTTTTAAATTCGGTAAAAGTTTTATGACGACAATAATCGCTAACGAGCAAGTCGAACCCTGCGGAGATATAAATCATTTTTTAACGTTTTGTTATTATTATCATTATTATTAAATTAAATGAGAACGATTTAAATAACTTCCCATCTAATAACGACCGTCACTGAAATTCACTCGAAAAAAATCTTTCCCAATTAAGACTCGCTCGTCGCCCTCGGTTATCGATGCCGGTTATGGGTACTCATCAAATACGTAACTGCGATATACCTATACACCCAGATTCGTGTGATGTCGTATGTATGCTATAGAATCGACTTTACTTTCGAAACAAATCCTTCAGATACCGCTGTGAAAAATTACATAAGGCGCCTTCTAAGTTTGAACGATTTATAAAAAGTCAGATAATATGCCTCTGAAAATGTGTGAGATCTCGCAATTAGGGAACTTGGTCCGGCGGAAAGTACCTAGGTCGTGACCAGGACGTGATCCTCAGATATACGCGTATAAATATCCTATCCTAATATAGGAGGGTACCTTAAGGGAAAAGCTCTGACCCCTGCAATTTAACAATTACTACGGATATGGAAACCGGATCGCTGATCACCAGTTGGTGACTCCTGGTATATAATATAATATAGAGAAGGAACAGAGACAGGAGTCGGTTTGACATAGCAGTCAATCGTCGTCAAGCTGCTACACGATCGTTCGAGAAACGACCTCAAACTTAAGTTGGTGATCGGAGGAGGCAGGGGGGGGGGGCTTCGATTTAGATTTTATTTTTCAGCCACTGCGTTTCATCGCGGACGATCGCCAAAACCCCAGCTGACGAATCCACTAACGTAGTGTAAGCGTCATTTTTTAAAAACTTCCAACCTGACACATATTATACTCCGCTTGTTTGTATATCACACATAGTTTTATATTATATGCGTAACTTGTGCGCACCTATGCCTATCAACTATATACATACAATATGCACTACATAATATTATGTCGTTTACCTATATAGGTATATATGCCCGCAGCGAGGAGCGGACGTCGGGCTCATGTATATATGATATATATATATATGTATGTATAATAACATGTGAAAACGTACACAGGTTTTTTTTTTTTGTCACTTTTTACGGTATTTTTTTCTACCGATTCCACTTTCTACTCGCCTCTCCGCTGGCTGTGCGGCACGCATATATCCACCGCCTCCGCTGTCATCGTCGTCGTCGTCGTCACCGCTGCCGCGTATATACATATATATATATATATATACATATATATATATATATATATGTACCGTAACACGATTAGTTCTAATGAACGTGTATTGTTTTCGCCACCGCCGACCCGCCGCTTTGGTTCACTCGGGATTCCGCGCACGCGGTGAAATGTTCGGGTTTCCGGGTGCGGATACGAAGGACCGCACCGCCAGCCACCGACCGCCGAGGTGCAGAACAGACGAGGGAGCGTCGCCGCCGCCGTCCGAAAATCGTCCTCGCGTCGCTTTTATCACAGCCTCGACTGCAGTTGTAATAATAATATATACACGGCCCGTTCTGTCCGCATTATTATATTTTCCGTCATTTATAATTACATCGGCTGTAGACGCGTTCGTAATAATGTTACAAACAAAAACACGTGGACGGTGTACAAAAGGCGCGGCCAATTAATAACGAAATAATACGATATAGTATCAAATGTATGGTACGCGCAGTAGTACCTGTATGATATGGATGTTGAACGACTCGGAACCTGACTTTTGCCGAAAAAAATACAACACATAATATTCGGTCCAATATAATTTTATACTCATCGCTCCCCGATAATAACTCGCAGCCTGTCGTCTAATGTGCAATTGGAAATTATGTTTTGTCATCCATGTGCTCCGTCCAACCCGATCAGCGTGGAAACCAGTGTGGTTTACCAGTTTTAGGATTCCTTTCATATAATATCAGTTTAGTATTATTTAAACAACCATCAGTTTATCTCAATAATATTATATTTATTTATGTGTAATGGTAATATGGTACACTCGCGTTTAATCCTTCATTTGGTGTTGTACGAAATAATCGTAACATCGATACCCACATTGCATTCAACATGACGACCAACAACAAAAAATGTTTAACTTTAAATGAAAAAGTAAAATTAATCGATTCCAATAGAAAAGATAAATTATCAGTAAAACAAATGTGTGAGTCTAACCAAAACAAAATCAAAAATACTTATTATGGTCATGAAACGGTTTTATTATTTCAAACTTTATAATACTACCTATAGACCTTTAGGTGGCATAGCCTAATATAATATAGATTATGTATAGTAAAAAGGTGAAACATGAACAGATTGTTAAAGTAAATGCGTTAAATCTTTTAAATACCACCAGGTAAGAGAACTAGAAAAAATACTTACTATCGTAAAATAAAAAATCAAATATGTTTAAACAATTTATATCTAAAAAAATTAACAACAAATATAAATAAATATAATATACCTACCTAACCTATATGTTATACATCTTAATTCCTTATATTTTGTAATACATAAATGTATTTTATTGTATAACTCGTAAAGGATATATATATATATATCTGTGTATGGTATATCTTTTAAAATTGCTATTTTTTTTTTGCGATATCCTGTCTAAAATGAAAAACCATATCCGGTCCGAATCGTTTTGTATTATACTAAAGGTTTTACTGTAATCCTGAAACATATTTTATATCGGATTATAACTGTAATTTGCACTTACAACAATGTATAGGCCAAACACTGGTGCGTTATTTGTACATTGTTAGTATTTATTTATTTTTTTTTTTTGAAGATGCGAAAATTCCAAAAGATGTTATTAATGGTTTTTCATGGGAAAAAAAAATCAAAATTCGTTTCAATACAACATTTTGACCACACAGATTTTTATCATATTGTTAACCGAATGTAAATGCGTGTGAAACCAGTAGGTATAGGTATATTTTATACAACAAAAAGGGTACGGATATGGAATATAATAAGAGAATAATAATACAATATAACTGCACATATTATTGGATTATAATCGGTGTTAAAAATACAACTTTTGGACAAATAAAACCGAACAGCAAAGTGCTGATAAACGATCTCTAAGGGATGATCATTAAACAACAAAAAAGTGCACATCTTGCTGGTGACCGTTCTCGGTCGTGTTTGTTCTGCCATTGAACTGTGTGGTCTCGGACACCATCGTTGGATTATAAATCGTGTCGCTCGATTAATTCATCATCACCCGCCGAGATTCACGGGAGGCTCGTGTTCGTACGAATTCAATGGGTAAATGACAGTTATGCGGGATGGTCGTACAAAATCACGGTTTGTCGCGCATATTATACTGTAGCCGGCTACGGTGTGCTCGCATTGAAAAACGGTACCTAAATGGAAATCTACGCTTTAAGCGGATTTTGAGGGCGCTATACCCAAATGCGAAAATTCTTTTTGTCAAAAAAAATAAATTTAACAATACAAGCATGTTCGGAGAATTAAAGTACCCGGTTCAATGGGATTTGGCACATAAAAGAGGAGTGGTCGAAGTTTTGCAAAAAAAAAGTCACGTACCAATAGAGGGTATCGACGGTTTGCCGAAAATCACAACTACATAATATTTGGATCTTTTGAATGTTACTACATGATGTCTTACTGCACTACATAATATTATATTGATAATAATAATATTATATTA
Organism: Myzus persicae; assembly: GCF_001856785.1. NCBI lineage: Eukaryota > Metazoa > Arthropoda > Insecta > Hemiptera > Aphididae > Myzus > Myzus persicae. The sequence goes on from NW_019103969.1 coordinate 79,867, forward strand.
TGATGTTTGACATGAATTATTGCCGTTACGAGTGTATATACTTAATCCCTTTAACACGATTTGAGTATACTTGTATATATTATAACAGGATGTATATATTTTTAAATCTGTAACATTTCACCGAGCTTAATCTTACAAAGATTTATCGTATTTTTTAAAATCTAACAATCAGTTTATAATCTTCTTCAGTAGAGCATCTCATCGTGTCATATATATAGACTGCTGTGCGGGTTCAATTTATAAAATAACCAAATAAACAATAATAACAATGAAAGCCTTAGAACACTTGGATAAGGGTCGTTTCGATTTTCTAACCATATAATCGGATTTTCAATACATGTCAATAACGGATGTGTATAACGAGGAGATATTATTGTTTCTGACCACCATAAGTCGGTCTGACTTGATCAAAACGCGTGCAAAAGTCGAAATCACCATTCGTACCGAATCCCCGTTAATATTTAAGCACATTATATACGGTTCGTTCGTTTCTCTTTTGTCTACGTTTTCTCCAAAAATATTGCATTTATACCATAGTATAAATGTTATGTATTATTTATTATTTTATATCTGAAGCAAAACGTTTCTACTTTTAGGAACACCACATACTCGGAAAAAATATATGACTCCCGAAAAGTCAACTTCTCGAACGTTCTTCGTTCATAGAATTTGTACTTCAAAAGCTGAATAGGTACTTACGACTATATACAGAATGATCCTCGTAAGTGTCTACAATGTCTACACTCATTATTTTGAAAAGTTTTGACTTTTTTGAAAATATTTTTTTAACATAATTGATGTTATTTCAAAACAATATTTCTGGTTAAAAATTTTATTTTATAGTTACACATTTTTTATGTTTTTTGCTTATTAAGTGCTATTAAAGACACTAACCATTTTTAATTTCATATTCCAAAACAGATTATTCTTCTGAGTATTTCAATCAATAAAGATCGAATTTCGAACAATATTAGTCTAGATATTTGTTATACTTTTAACTTTACAGACATTCAAAGTGGCATAGAGTGATACAATGATAACTCTCAAAATGTCCACTACTGCGATAAGATAATCTAAGCTTTAAATAGGTAGATACTAGGTACATATTATAATTATAATGTACTACTTGTCCAAAATTTGATTTTTATAGATTGAAATATTCCTAATAATATTCTACATTTCAATATAAAATGAAAAACTTATGGTGTTGTCATTCAAAAAAATAAACAATTTAAAAACGATAAAGATAATAAATAGTAAAAATTATACCTATATTATTTTCAGACGTGTCGTTTATAAATCAAATCAAATTAAAAAAAAAAATATTTTCATAAAAGTTAAAAGGTTTCGAAATAATGAGAGTAGACACTCAAATGGATCACCTGGTATACATATAGGTACCTACCTACGAATATTTCCCTGAATTTAAATGTTATGTTTAAAGACGGCAAGTCGGTAATGTTTACTATGACATTGTTATAATGGACAGTTCAGTAAAGACTGGCCTGCGACTCATCTCGTCACCGCAATAATTTGGCTTATGCGCAAAAAAATATCGGATATGATAGATTGCCAACAATAGTTATGGGCGTTATGGATACACGTCTTGGGGAACACTCGACGATCGTAGTGGCGGAAGATTTATGCACAAGACGAACAAAACAACAATAATAATATTATTATTTATTTCAGATAAACGAGGAATTTCTAAATATGGCGTTTATTACTGCAGCGATGATAGTGCACTGTGGGTCGTGCACCTATATCTCCGTACAACTATACAGTAGGTTGTTGCTATTATTATTATTGCACTACACACTCCATTAAATTCTCCAGATTTTGACGGGACGCGGTCTGTTTTTGACGGCGAATCGCACTCATAAAGCTTCCTCGTTACTAATGCGAGCACAGAGCAGTACACCGACAATAATTTAGATTTTCCTAGAAATTTCATCATTGTACAGAATCGTTTAACAGTGGCGGCGGCGGCGATATAATATAATGATAGTATAATAATCATTAGTTGAAACTAAATTGACGGTATTATTATTATTATTATTTTCAATCGATTCGTTCCTATTAACAGCGCGAGAGCAAAAAATAAAAAATAAAATGTCGCGTTTGACGGTGTAACGATCTCGTCGAATCGGCCGAAAGGTATAAATGTATTATTATACGTCGCACATAATGCAAATAATTTACGACAGCCGGTTCTGTCTGTGCGGGGCGGAGGGAACAAAAATATAATATGCGAACGAGTGACGACGATAATATGATTGCGCGCGACGGTACAAGTGCAACGCAAGAATACGCCTACTGTATAACGGCTTTAAAAAAGAGATAAAAAATGAAAAACGTCTGAACAAACCTCGTTTGACCTCGGCGGTGGCGGTGCATAATTTGCGCGGGGTTATAGAACCTCCCAAGAAAGACGAGTTGCATAGTTATTAGTTGGCGACAAAGCCCTCGAGTTATGATCAAAAAAAAAAAAAATAGAATTATAGAGATACGTGATAAATCGAGACAGCAGAGGTTTGTCGAAATCGAAATATCAGCGGTCATTTGTCCGAGATTCGCAGCAAAATGTGTAACATGTGAATGACATACGAAAACCTTATATTACAGGTAGTATAATGTGGGTACCTCAAGGCCTAACATGTAACCATAACCTAATATATTGCTCGACTCATATAGGTTATAAAACCTAGGTTGATAGATCGATTTGTTCATAATATAAACTAAAATGCAGCTGATAATAATCGTACCTGAATTGCTAAATCAGTTTTTATTTTGAAAGTTCATCTAATACTTTACTCAGGGTTATATTTACAACCCACCATGAATAACCATCGTAGTCTATCCATTTAGACGGCTCTAAATTTACAAAATTCGTAAATATTAAAGCTTTAAATTAACGTTTTTAACATATTTTTAACTATAAAAGAAATGAAAAAAAAACAGTAAAAAAAGCTATACTTTATGATATAAATGTTTTATGTTTGAACTGTTAATTTAATAATTATTTTTTTTATACAAATATTTTCTTTTAAACTAAAACACATTAATGCATTATATAAAAATCTTCCACCAAAGTGAATTATTTTTATAATAAGGAAAAAATAAATACATTTTTTTAGATTATTAAAAAATTAATATCATTCACAATATTTTCTTTATAAAAACATCAATAATATATAAACATAACGATGAATATTGAAAAAAGTTTATGTGGGGAGGGGGCATATTATATATCCTCTTACCTGCCTATGTTTGACCACCTCTAAAAAAAACCAATCAAACAAATTACAGAGGAAAGTTTTATCTTGTTCCGATTAAAAATGTAGAAGTTAAACATATTTTTGATTTCCCGATGTTAAAGAAATATTATGTCTGATGATTCTTAACTATAAATTTGTATTTTTTTAAAATGTATTTTTCATTATTATTCAACAATTTTGAGTCCTGTTCATAATACAACGTCCCCATGATAAATGTCAAAGGAAACAAATATATTTATAAATATGATAGAGGAGCGGGGCTATTTAAATTTGTGTGTATACCTAAGAAAAAGTCTTATTGAAAAAAATGAAGCCCCGCCCTCAAATTCAGTTTAATATTCACCTTTAAGCATATTACCCAATAGTTAAAAACATGCGGAGTACTATCTTAACTACAGAAAACATGGTTGAAAGACGCTCATCTGCAGCTGGCAACTTTTATAACTATATTATGATATTAAAGACGTTGGTACTATTGGTGATGGTAGTCCTTTAGTTAGGTACATAATCATAAACTCAATTATAGTACTGTACTCTGAAAAGTTTAGCCCCCTAAAGTTACTCATAGCCTATCCTCAAAATAAACTAATCATCGAACTCGTATATTATAAATTTAAAATTAATATATAATAACAAAGCACTACATTTCATTGTATTTTGCTGTAAATGATGCTCATCAACGGCAATGAATACGATATCACCACGGATAGACATGAATTTGTAAGAGCTAAGACATTTTCTAATTGTTACTTGTTTAATGTTCTGTAAAGTGTATTTATATTTTGTTGTTATATTTCATCGCGCATAACTCTAATTACAGACCCTGTTCAGTCAAAGTTAAAAGTATACAATGAACCTATCTCCTTTTATTCAAAAATCAGGTAAATTATAGTACATCTTGACTTTTTTAGTATCTCTTGGAACAATTGTTATAACCACTTTCATCGGTACTTACCTAATAAATAATAATAAAGTAAAATTGAAACTAGGAAAAAAATTGTTATTTTGTTATTTTGAATTTTGAATAATAAAAATAGACAAGGAATAGGATGGTGGGGGCAAAAATCCATCGATTTACTTTTTAGGAACATTTATGGAGGGGGCTTCTTTTTTGGCTATTTGCACCACTTGTATTCAATACATTTGCAAGCAAGATTCAGCTACCACGAAATGAGATAGAGCGGAGTGAACTAAGTTCTCTTATGAAATAAGTCTATCTACAGCTATAGGTTTAATTACACCCTGTACAGCTATTATTGTTACAAAACCATATTATTTTTGCCATAGTGTAATCGTATAATCAAATAACTCAAACACTTTAATAGTTTAATTCGATTACGGTATGAATGTGATGTACGATAACCGCGGCGAACGACGTGCAAAACAAATTATGACTCGTAAATTCGATGTGAACAATTGCTCTCCTGAAAATAAGTCTTAAACGATTCTTCGTCTACGAACGTAGACAATTGTACTTACCCGTGTAACGTAGGCCTCTGTGAGTCATAAGCAAGACGTACAAACAACACCAATGACACATCGTACGGACGAGATAATAATAAACAATTTATTGTAACTACCGTTATAGGTTGAATAATTTATAATTATGTACAATACATAGGCAACAATAATATTCACTAATGAACGGATGGATATCTAGACGTATCATTATTATCATTACCTAGTTGAAAATTACAAAATGCTCCTCTTTGATCGGGAATGGGTGGTCAACCGAGGTGAATATTGTCGACCGATAACCACTTCTACGTCTATGTAGTACCGCAATAATAAAATGCTGGGAACCATAATAATATTATGCTTCATGACCTGCGTGATAAAATTATATGCTTCAGCTTCTTAAAATAATTATTCAACATGATAGAAGACGAAGCCGACGTCCTATCGATTCCTTTATTCCGTTGGTGCGTGTGTGTATAACGTATTGTAGTATACTAATATTGTCTCTAGACGTTATACGATGATAATAATATAATGTGCACAGGCATGGTGATGGACTGCTGCAGAGTTGACGCGCAAAAACCACACCGTCGCACACGCGCCGTGGGCCGCAGCCGCGTAGACGCGCGTAGTACATAATAATATATTATTATACTGTAAACCTGACCTACCAGGCACGGTAATGATAATAAGTGTGTGCTGCGCATGTGTGTACACTTACCATATTATAGTGATGACATCGCGAGAAGTGTATATATTATACGCGACAACTGAAGTTGGCGAGGTGAAAAAACTCGGCTGCAGCCAGTACTTAACCATAATATATCTATATACCTGTATGTACCTACTTATATATACACCTATATATATATATATATATATATATATATTATATTTTATATTCTCATTCGGCGCACTGTACCCAGCGGGTGGTTAGATCCGGTAAAGGTACGTCACATTATAATAAATAATATAAAATACTATGTATGTAGGTACCTCGTCCGTACACTCTCGCGAGAGCACCTGCCACGGCGCGTTACCACCGACGACGATGACGACGACGACGACGACGACGACGACGAAAACGACGCGACCATATTATACCATTACACAGGTATAGGTACCTCGTGCACGCCCGTACACAATAATGAAATACACCTATATAATAATAATAATAATATGTGTAACGCGCATAATATAATAAGATGAAATGCCCAAGGACGGCCCTAAAACTCGTCCGCTCGCACATACAATATAATATTATACATATACGTATGTATCTGCGTGCGAGTGTGTGCGCGTGTATAAAATATAATATTATACGAATAATAATGTTTGTCTTTCTCTCTCTCTCTCTCTCTCTCTCTCTCTCTCTCTCTCTCTCTGCGAAAAGAGAAAAAATGCCCCGTTTTCCTGAGAAACTGCCAATCTGATTGATGATGGTCCGCCTGTCCATTTAACGGTTCGCTTGGTCCGTTCAATATCGCGCGAGCATACACCACTGCGTGTATAATATTATATATAATATTATGTACATGTATATATGTATAAATAATATTCCATAAGTATAGTGTACGATGTATATAATGTGTATAGTAACTCAGACTGCACTGGCGGCGGCGTTTTTATTTTTGCCGCCTGAAATTGCTTATGCATGCGCGAAAGGGCTCGGCCGAGTGCTGATGCGCTCTCCCACAGTCTCGTCCCTTAACACACACACACACACACACTAGCCCACCACAAGTAGATTAAGGCTTGACCGTTGGCTCTTCGATGACTAGCGTCGTTTATAATATATAAAAGCACACATAATATTATTTATATGCGATATTTATAAGATATTTATGAGATAAAAACGTGTAGGTATATACATTGTGGTGTACCCATACAAACATCGTATGAGGGAAAATCTGCGCCGGAAATAAAGCATCTCCTAGCGACGTTCATGAAATCAAAGTACGAAAACACTTCTAACAATTATTATTATTATTATTATTATCATTGACATACCTTATCTCAATGCAGAACTGCACCTGATCTAAAGCGTCGGATACACAACCGAGTAACCGACAATATTGACGATTAGATCTAGAAAGTGGTTTTTAGAATATTTAAAATGAACTGCAATTATTATTCACCACGATATACATGTTAAACTTCAAACGAGTCCAAATAATGCCTTAAATCGTCTACACATAGAGACCTAAATGAATTACCGGTGGGTTTCAGCATCTTGCACCGATCAAACGATTATTTGCATTTCAAATGCAACCGCATAATATTAAATATTTATATCAAAACGTCATTGTCAATGGGCTTGTATTTATTTGTGTCAGTGGCGTTCAAGCGGGGACGGGGGTGGTTTGGGTGTTAAAACTCTCCTTGCTTGGATTTTTTTTACAATACGTATTATATAAATTATAAATGGTATCTTAAAATTTAATAAAACTTGAAAAATAATATATATATTATAATTTTTTAGTGCACCCCTTCCATTGAAAATATCTGTGAACGCCACTGCGGTCAGTGTCTTTAGAATATTTAAATTCTATACTTCAATGGCTCAAAACTACTATGATAATAATTAATATACAATTCAAACTTAAACCTTAAGTAATATTTCTATGAAAACTAAATCGATACCTATGCATATAAAACAAATATTATTCAAAAACAAATTAGAAATCTATATGTGCAAAAATATTAAGATCGAGATGATACCTACATCTATATCACCAAGTTCTATAATTCCACATAGGTAGATAGATTTTCCAGTATTATTAAATTCAAAAGTTAAATAATTTTTTTATTCCTTGTGAAATGTAAAAAAAAGCTTTTTAAAATATAAATAATAAGTTATTACAAAGTTTACGCCATGTTTGTCCCCGACAACATCTTATTTTTTCTAATACTTTTTCTTTAAAAAAAATCTGATTTATTATTCACTTATAATTATACAGTATACACGTATACATATTTTTGCACTTATAAACTTTAAGTTTTTCTGCAAACCGTTAATCGACTAAATGAATAATGTATTTGTTTTACAAGGATGTATTTATCTTTTTAGTTTTCTTTATACTATTTATAGTAGGTGTACATATATTAATTGGTACACTATTATAAGTAAAATGTAAAATGGTCTATTATGTAGATTCTTGATTTATTTGTGAATTATTTAAGTGAATTTAAGAAAAATGTAAATTTAGTCATTAAATGATGTATGTATAATTATATATTTATATTGCTATTGACAAGTTCGTATGAATTAAGTGAATTGAATTAATTAATAGTCTTATATTATTGTGTACTTACTTAATATTATTTTTTTTCTTATTGTATGAGCACCGATAATTATATAGTCATCAGCACTAAGGGAATAAATATTTTTAATCAATGTTATAAAATGTATGGTATGGTTTTCTATTCAACTATAGAATAAAAACACAAACTCATTATTTTACAATTTGGCATTGTACACATTTCGACAACTGTACATCGAAAATTGTAGGAAATGGTACATTCGTATCAGGAATCGTTTACAATGATTAAAATATAGACGACCGGTTTGCGATTAACAGATCACCCCGACCGTCTACCCTAAATAACGTTTTAATTTGACTAATGCGTACTATAATTGAAGTGAGTAAGCGTACCCATGGCACATAATAATAATAAATATAATAATAATATGTAGTTTGAAATAAAGTACACAATCATCGTTTGAAAATAAACGGCTGGCTAATGACAGTTCGGAATTCTATTTTCCGACACGTGTCCAAATAAATTATAATAATAATAATGATAATAATTGAAAAATAGTTTTGACTACTGTGTGTGTGTGTACATACATATTATTATGTGTGCGCGTATAAATATATACACTCATTTTGATTATACACTACGGAATGGTTATTTTCGTTGAACGCATATGTATATTATATTCGTTATATACGAACTCCGAGTGCATGAATGAGAAAAAAAATCAATTTCTGTAAATTAAAAAGTGCCTTCTCTGTTAAGTTTTTTTATTTTTATTTTCAATACACGACCTCTCTCTGATTATCCAAATATCCCTCTGACTCAAATTGCTCACAATGCGTTTTGTTTTCAATACAACCGTCATCGTCCCGAAATAAAAACCGTCCTGCAGTTCATTGTTTCCGGGTAGTCCCGAAAGTTCCATAATATCATCCGAGGGGCGTTACGTATATAGTCGGCTGTCGGCGTGCGCGTGTACCGCGTATATAACAAAATATATACCACGTTTATGTGTACATATACAGGACAAACGTCAATTTTTCCCCTCTCTCCGTGCACCTCCTCTTTTTTGCATTGTTGTCGTCGTCGTCGAACACACGTCATCGTACTTCCTACAAGCAGTGCAGTGAATTTATTTTTTCATGTGCGTGATGGATACATATATACATGTTTACTGAACGAGCAGTGCATATGTCCGTTCTAAACTCAGGCTGATTATGCTTAGGGCCGAATAACACAAGGAATATGTAATGGGAACTAGTGATTTGTTCATAAGGTTTGTTATTATTCATCGCTGTACGGTTTTTAAAGACTGAACAACTGAGCCATCGTGGACCTGCACATAATACATCATAATTGTATATCATATATTATACTTTGATAGGTACGTATATAGTTACCTAGTGCTATATGATATCATTGATATCGCGACGAGAATAGGTATAAAACGAGTCAGGTCGATGCATATAGCAGGGGGAATGTGTGCTTGGACACAAGTGCTTGTGGGATAGGATGTAGTGTAGTTACAGGATGATTATTTGATCGTGATCATATTGAATTGCATATTACGATATAATGATATAAGAAAATATTTATGGATTTTGAAACCGTTTTAAAAATGTTTCTTATTCTTTTTTTAAGAAAAAATAGGAACCTACTGATCATCGTATAGAGTTTAATATAATCTTGTAAAATATATTGTTATATGCCTTAGAGAACATAATATTCAAACAAATTTTATATTTTCTAAGAGAACGTTGAACCATGGTTCACCGTAAACGAGTCAGCATTTATAAATATTATTTAGTAAAGAATAAGAAAATGGAGATTTAAGATTTCAGATGTCAGTACTACTTAGGATTGTACCCGAAGGTTAGGTTAGTATACATTTGAAAATGTCATTATTATTAAAAAAATAATTAGTTTAATGTCACGAATACTGAAATACTTAGCTAATGAAAGTTTGTGTTATGTAAAACGATGTAGTTGAACAAAATTTGTTATCTGCAGGTACGCAACTAGTCTGTGCCCGAACAGAATAGATCTGTTGTGATGGGCGTGGAAGTTTATCCTCTCGCACACCGCTCATACTATTTTACTGTTGCAGTCTACAATAACTATACTATTATTATACTATACTTTCATACTAATACTTCCGCTTCTGAATTACAACTACTACTATCACTACTAACTACTACTACTACTACTACTACTACTACTACTTCTACTACTTCTACTTTCTACTACTACCACTTCTACTACTACTACTACTACTTCTATTTCTGTATACTACTACTGTTCCTAATGCTCCTACAACAACTACCTCTGCTAATACACAAGTATATTTTCTACTGCGAAGCGCATAATACTCGTTACGACGCGCAGACCTCGTTCTAAGCTGATTTATATACTTGAATGGCTACAAAGTTAAACTCGGTGTGCGCCCGTCCGCATTTTGAATGGTGCACAGTGTATAGGTATATGCCGCTATATTTTCGTCTTCGAACCATTAACTAATAGCGTTCTGAAAGCGCGCTGGTGAAATCCATTTGCAATTTACGATAATTTAATTCGGCCCGTACCTATATATCAGACTTGTTGTTCCACACGGGAATTGAAGACGGATACTGAAAACTCGCCGGGAGCCCATCACATCAAAAGTATATATAACATTACGTATATTATATACAAAACATACAGAAAAACAGTTCTCTATATTTGAGTTGTACTAGGTATATATTATGTAATATAATATTTTAACGTTATTACATTATTAAATATGTATATGCATATTATACTCCTAATTACAAATAACTTATAGCATAATACATACATATACACACATTGATACTTGTATAAATTATAATTGATATATTTTCACAAAATCGATTGTGAGAACGACGAACGGTTCAAGTGCATACTCATAAAATCAAATTTAAAACAATATTATTTCGCGTTGTTTCTAACTGCATTATAAGTACGCAGTTTTTGCCCACCCGTCGATAATACTTTCTTTCTAATTATTAGAATTTATTATTACTATTTTTGATAGAATTAAACGATTTGGAAATGTCATCATACTTTATCTGCAAATAGTCACAACTAATTAATCAATAGTTCATTCACATAATGTATTTTTTTTTAAATACTTAAATTAATAAAATTAAAAACACCTGGTTTCACATGCTATTCAAACACCCGAGAAATGGCCAATAATTATGGAATAATATAGATTACAACCAAAAAATTCTTTATTTGTTGAATGATCGATCTTAGTCGGTTTGAATAGATGTAGAGTTGACATTTGAGTGGTGTATTCGTTGTATTATATGTATAAAATATAATTTTGACTTTCATCAGTACCATCTTATTAAAAACATTGTGGTTGCATATCATATCTACGACTGTCGAAAGAATTTTAGCTGAGGTAGCAGCCTATACACACACCACATACGTTTAATTCACCACAACATTCGACAGCCACGTGTACGTCTATCCGTGCCTAAATTAACTTTAGAGTACCTATAGTGCCCACGATAAAAACATGGCCAAAACAAACAGCGAAAGGACTTTATGTTAATAACAATTATCAGGTATGATATTCATTTTTCATGGATTTCATTAAATAACTCCTATATACAATTTATGGATAGTATGAATGTCTCAGAAATTCTTCACTTTTTTCCATAAAGACAAATTGCTTATCCGGCTCTGCTCGTAGGATAGGTAGTCTGCAGCAGTAAATTAGTATAATAATAATATTGATTTTACGTCGTTTGCGACTCGTGCATTGTCCACCGTCTTCGGACTTTATTGAAATGTAAATTTCGTATATTTTATCGCATACGCACACACACACACGGTATAATATTACGAGCGTCCGAGTGTGAAGTCGCGCGCAATATAATTTATAATCGTTGATATTCTTCCATATTATATACATGTTATTTTTATGTCGTTATTGTATAGTGCCGTCCGCCGCCATCGAAATCCGTATAGGTAGGTAGGTATCCATGCACCGGGCCGATGTCGGAATGCCGACGCACGCACCGCTGCGACAAATATTCCCATAAATCGCGCGGCCGTAAATAGCGGGGTGCACGCCGCGGCAGACACTGTGGCCGCGGGGCAGCTGCATCCTTTCAAAAAGAAAATAATAATAATAATAATAATATTATTATATATCGTCGTTTGCAACTACGCGTTTTATTTATTTATTTATTTTTATTACTATTATTTTTTTTTTTTGCGCTAAAACGACAATCGGAAAAAAAATACTGCAGGTATACATAATATAATTATTGTTATAGTATACGCCGCAGCAGCACTCTCGAACGAATCGCGAGATTAAAGCGCACGCGGCTTGCCAGAAGTAAGACGGAAACATAATATAATATCATACCCACGTGACCCACGTCATTAAGTCTACTTATTGCATCATGCATCAAGCTCTGCTCCGACATACCGTGAAGTATATCTAAATATTACAATACGAACCAGGTACCTAGTACGCATTATTGTAAATTCGGTCTCCGGAAGTGCGGTGCTGCTTGGAGTCGAAAATATCATGTATACGCTCGTGCAGGCTCATGTCTTGAGGGGACTGGGGGCAGTAATCAAACAAAAAAAATTGCGTTCAGACTCAATGGCCTGACAAATTGGGGAAGACTTGGATTGGAAGGATGATTACGGTTCTAAATTTGAAAGGGTTTATGATTCGAGTTTACTGCATATTAATATTATGCACTGCGAAGTGATTTTAAATGCTTCAAAAACAATAAAATTAAAATCAAAAAATACAATTTTGGACCCTATATTGAAATTATAGCAAAATACCGGCAAATGCCGAAATTTTTCTAGTCGGTACATAAAAGTAAGATGGAAGAGTTAAAACATCCTGATTAATAAAATATGTATCCCAAAATCCACTAACCAGGTTTTATATTTTTCAAAAACTAAAAAAATAAAATTGTATTATCATATTATAAGTATTACACATACATATTGGCCGTTGACTGACAAACGGCATACAAATAGTAAAACGAATTTAAGTGAAATTTTTTGATTTATAACTATACTAGTATACTGTTTATTTTTTTTTGTTAATCCTAAGATATTTTCCTGAAATATAGATGATAAATATATATGAAATAATTGAAATATAAATGTTAAATATAAATACCTACGCTATCATTTTTTTTTTTACATCATAATTGTTTTACCAAGATTTTGACTATAATTTGCTACAGAACAATCTATCGATTTATGTCCACCGTTTTGAGTATTCGTGTGTGTTTAAAATATTATAATATTCTAATGCCTACCTACGTATTTATTGCGCGCAAAAAGCATCTCGGTGAGAGGGTGGGTGGGTTTACCAATCAAACATGAAGCGATGCCATATAATAATAATAATAATAATATGTATGTATGTATATATACGACGATCGTATATTTATATAATTTGTATACACAAACACGTATATACATATTTCGCAGCGACGGAATTTGTAATTTTAATGGCGTTCTTCGATCCACTTGGCGTGTAAATGTGTACACAGTATTATTATTTTATTTTCCCGAAAACGTTTGCCATAGGTAGGCAGGCACCTAATACCCCATGGTGTGCAACCCTGAACGCATATTCGTATCCTCCACGTCGGCCTTCCGAGGGGTCGTGCGATCATGAGTGCGTGTCACTCTGTAGAGCTTTTTTATTTTTTTTATTCCACACGCTTTTCGATTTTTTTACTCACACACACGCGCGCGCACACACGGCTTACAACACCTGCACAATATCATTGCGTTATTATATTTCATATGATATAACGAGCGAATTCCGAATAATTACCGACGACTTTCTACCTATATACTTGCTCCACTCGTGTTTTCACGTTCTTTTCATCCCGAGCGCATATATTTCCAAGCGTGTTATTAACAGTGCGCAACAAAATGTCAATACGATAGGCTTACAATTATCGTGTAAAATATACACAGCACGACAGTAACTATTGTACACGTATTTACGAACACATTTAATATGATAAGCATATTATACAATGTGTACGAAACTACGAAAAATATAACACAAACGACAAAGTCCCGAGTGCCAGTCTCACAATTTATCGATTGATTTGTCGCATTACTTGTGTATTTCTATGCCGAACGACCGGTTAAGAAAAAAAACCTAATCTTAAATTGTGGAATTAGTGCAGTCATATTATACGAAATGATTCACCAGCATGCTAACTCACTTTTTTTTCTTCAAGTATGCAGTTCTTTAAAATCTGATTTTTGAAATTTTGAAATGTACTTAAATATCATATTTTCAAACTGTCGAGATTTCTTGTACTGAAAGGAGCGTCCTGTGGGCAAACAAACAAACTTCTGTTTTTCGAGTGAGCATCTCTGTTTTTAGCAGTAAATTATTCAGTGGATAATTTTTCTGAGAAATTTGACGTATTAGAATCAACCTTTGTATTCTAAGGATAAAAGGCCCATAGTTATTGTTAATAGGCTTATAAGATTTAAAGACTATAGTGATTCGAAAATTTTAGTCATTAGCATTAAAGTCATTAACCTATCATTTATGATTTGTAAAAATAGTATAATATAGTAAGTTATAATATAGTAAGTATAATAATTACTGTAGTTCCAATATTACGTGTATTTGATCACCATTTTTTATACCCTTATAAACAATGTATCCTCCAATTCCATTCCATTAAATTTTCCTTAGCACTTGAACCAAAAATATTGTCCAGATTTTCTAAATGACAGAAATAATGTTATAAGACTAATTTCACAAAATAATTATTGAAAATGAACAGGTAGTGACGTATATAGTGTGGTCAATTCAATAAGTTGCGATTCTTCCATTCAAAAGATCATATTATTAAATTGTTTTTAACACATTTGTGTATTGTTCTCATATGAACATACTGAATAATGTGAATATCTTTAAGAAAAAATATTATTTTGTCACTTGTTTATAAATTTAAACCTTGGTTCTCATCTTCGAGACGCTCGCTTCAATAAATATTCTCAAATATTTAATATTACTCAACCGAGTTTCGATCGCCGCCGAAGTTACTCACACACGAACACAACGCGCACCGTCCAGATATAGTAGAATCAAACGTAAAAAACCGGGAAACTCGCTTCTGCAGCTGAATATTTATGATAAATGATAGGACGGTGTCAAGAGAGTGACAATTTAATTCAATGATAAATCATTGTGTACGAAAAACGATTCTAAGCGAAGGATAATGATAGATAAAAATCTATTTCGATGTACAGTGTACCAGTGTACTAAGTTATTTTATATTGACCTATATTATTATTATTATTATTAATTGGGTTTTTTATAATTATTTGAAAGGTGGAACTCGTTTTTGTTAAAAACATCACATATAACTTTTAAATATAAGTCTTTGTGAACGTACCGTGGAATTTTGTGAATAAGTTGGTTTCATCGACATATATATATTATATATATTATTTATAGGTGATAAATAATAATCGTATGTTACCTACCTTATTATTATTACAAAGATAATATTATCTGGGTTTGTAAGTTGTAACTATAAAAAACTTAAAATTAGTTTTAATGCTTGGATATTTACGAGAGTATAGTCGTACAGAAACTATAAATATATTATTTTTTGAACTACGACAATAAAGGGTACATCATAAACTTATGTTGCGTAATTAGTATTTCCGTTTTCCAGTTATTCTTTATTAATTTTTCATAACCATTACCAACAAAATTACAGTAAATTTTCTACATTAGACTCCTCAAAGTACCGAATTTCGAGGATATTTTTTTTGGTTGATAGGAGGTATTGTTGCGTTGTTCTAAAAAATGTTATATTTTGTTCATAAATCGTTAAATGTTATGCATAACATTTTTGCTGATATTTCGTGCAAATGTATATCGTCCAAACATATTTCGTCCCCTCCCCATCGTTAATCCTGACCAACACAAATGTTAAAGATTGGAGCAATTATTCGTCAAATCCAAAACGTAAATAATAAACAAACAAAAATTTACGAAAACGCAACTCATATATACTCTAATAATATTATAAACTAATATATTCCTCGCTCATCTATAAATCAAAAATATTATTTGATATAACGCACTTGACTGATATTTAATTAATTTTGTAGCCCACGATTGGTCTATTAAATTTCAGTGAATCATTATTTATCAATTTTCTATACAACCTAGTGTAGTTCAATGTTTTATGTAAGTATACACTTATAATTTAAATAAATATACCTATTATGTTATGCAATGTTGTAAGTACACACTTACTGTGATTCTTAAAGCAAATACATATAACAAATACAGGTGTATTTTCATATTAAATGTATATTTTATTTACCGAATTCAAATGAACAATGACAAAATCGTATGATTTGCAAAACAAAAATGTATGGTATATAATGTGAAATCAATACGATAATAATATGACAAATATCAATTGCAAACGTCAATGTGTATTCATTTTTTTTTTAATTTAGTATGTCTCGTAACTATATATGTAATGTTTAGAATCGCATTTGGCCACAAATCTATACGATACAACTCTTTATATGAATACTCAATTTTATTGTATTCAATGTATATCATTCGAATGAAGTCAAATTAACAACCATAATATACACAATACAACGACTGACATATATATTATATATTATAACATATACGCATGTAATAAATTCGTTTTAAAATTTTAATGAGTTTTTCGATTAGGTCGTAATGGCGAGCACATAATATTTTAATTACGGCGCATTTCCAACGATCGGGAACAGTGTATTGTTATTGTGTTCTATCTATTGATTCTATATCGGTAAAATATTCATGAAAATAATTCACAAGTGTGGAAACGTATACGAATTATGTGTTTTGAAAAAAAAAATAATTACAAAAAATGTTTGATTTTGCATTCAAAAATCAAAACATTTACTTAACGTAGGTTTACTACCAATCAATATAATATATGGAGGACGATCTACTCAGAGCTTATAATAATAATTAGCTCAAGAATTATTTAATACTATAATATTAGTACGTAAAATATTTATTAATATATTATAAATTTTATAGAATATAAGCTGGGTATGAAATGATGACCATGATGGTAAAAAAAAAAAATAGGCACAGTGTGCAAATAAGGTTAGGTAGTAGAGTTATTAGTTTATATTGACATTTCGTCTTTTATGCTCTCAATGATTATTACCAACGACGTCGACGACAATTCATAAAAAAAAAAAGAAAACGGTGAACTCGCGAGTAGCAATTATACATGTAGGTCTATCTATATTATATTATTTATAAGTGTACAATTTTATCACAATAGACGCATAACATTATCATCGAAATTATTTTCCACGCGCAATACGCCTCTTGTAATAATAATAATAATATTTTCGACGATGTCGAATTTCGTATAGTGGTACCTACCTTATCTATAAAAATCACGGTACCCATACACAATAATAATGTAGACGATCTCCCGAGGACTTCCGGACGTCGAACTCGATTAGCGATGGATTTACGACGAACAAGAACAATGATACCGGTGTGCCGGGCGATTGTGGAGCGGCGGTGCGTGGAGAGGGCGGGGGAGAAGAGTGACAGAGGAAAAAAAAAACTAAAACGCACACCACCTACGTATTCTTTGTGGGCAGACCGTGGAAGGAAAAAATAAATAAAATGAAAAAAAAAAAAAAGGAAGAAATAATAAGAAGGAAGGGAAAAAAAATATTATTTCCCATCGTGTATAAAATCGGTACAGCATCGTGTTTATTCGTATATATGTATATATATATATATATATATAAACTGAGGTGCATGTAGTATATTATATAGGTAGGTATAAGGGGCGGCAGCAATAATATAGCACCACGCTGTGAATTTATATCCCGACAAACGCATTTTCTCGCGGACATAATATAATATATATATATATATATATATAGACGCGTGACCGTGATTGATGCTGCCCCCGTACGCATTATACGCGCAGGTAAATACGAGCAAGGTAGGTTAGGTTTCTGTACACCAATTTATGTATATTATAAATAGTTTGTATGTATAATAATATATGTATACATGTGATATTCACACACCCGCCACCCCGACCCACACGCTGACACACGCACGAAACCGGTCGGGTAATTTTTACACCATCCCCGCGAACGCATATGTATCGCAGTCTATCTGCGTCATCGGTGGATGGTACCCACCCAGGTACATAATATTATCCGGGAATATGCGCGATGCGTGTGTCACCCTATTTTCGACGCGTACCTAATATTATATTATTATGCATGCCTATGTAGTATACGTAATAATAATACATGTATATACGTATATATATATACACCCACCCGGCCGTGGGTGCGCAGCGTGTATACACGTGTATGGGGTTATTTATTATTATTATTATTAT
>NW_019103969.1:98745-126300 GCF_001856785.1 Myzus persicae
CCCCCCCCCCCCCCCGCGCTCGACGGTGCGATTTATCTCGTACCTACCTATATATATATATGTATATGCTCGCTGCGAGGTTGTGTGCGTGTAATGAAGGTATTTTGTACGGACGGCCGCCGGACAACCCCTACCCAGGTAGAAATTTATTTTATTTTATTATTATTATTATTATTATTATTATTTTTTTTTTTTTGGCAACGATATCGGAGGCGGCGGTGTTTCTTATGTCGTGCAGGATGTATAATACACATATATATATAATATTTAATACTCATGCATGTGTGAGCGTGTACAGCGGGGGGCACGGCTCTGTATATGAAGTTGCACCTGGACTCCGCGATCCACTGCAGTGTGTGTGTGTGTGTGTGTGTGTGTGTGTGACCCTTTTTATCCAGTTTCACAGTACGAAATACTGTAAGACGCTCACTCACACACACACATATATATATATATATATTATATACGAGAATAGACCATGACGGAGCGGCTCGGAGGAGGCAACGCGTTATCGATCAAAAAAAAAAAAAAATAAAAAAATAAAAGAAACCGCGATTTATCCGCGGGTGAGTGAGTGAGTGAGTGTGTGTGTGTGTGTGTGTGTGCGTGTGTGATCATAGCGTATATATAGTGTGTATTGGTGCGAGGGCGGCACGGCGTATATGGCTTCAGCAGACAGCGATGCGCCTTCGCGGAGGAGAATAATAATAACAATAATAGTAATAATAATAATATACGTATATTTTCCCACCCCCGCGCGGAGGAATGCGAAGGTCCCTGCGCCGACGATTTCATTCAGCCTTATACCGAGAATTTGTATTTTTATTATTTTTTAAATATAATCGGTCGCCGCGGTCAGAGATTAATGGCAACGCGTATCCATATACATGTATAATATATATAAATGTTGATAATTTTACGCCCCTCACTACACACACACACATACCTATATGTCGTATATGCATTATTATATTATTACATAAATGTATTATAAGTATTTTATGTGCATAATGCACACACATACGATGCACCCGGCACCGCGGCCGTCCGCCGTAAACGTGAGCCATTAATAAAAATCATTATTATTAGGTAGGGTAGGTATAGGTACTTTTTTATTTCTTCTTCTCACTCTTCTCCCATTACTACTCTTTTGAACGACCGTCTCTCGTAGAGGAAATCACCGCATTACAATGTGGCACTACGATATTATAATAACATCATGCACGCATTGCACTTAACTGCATTTTATTTTCACGCAAACCTTCTGCTTTCGCTCAACGATGCGGTCGTAGCAATTTACAACAAAATATAACAACACAATATACACGTAATGATATAATATTATTACAATACCGTGATTCATACATAAACAAGACCGGTACTCGCGTTGTCGGTAAATACTAGTAACCAGGTTACCTGTAAGACTCTCAAGTGCTGAACACCAAGCATCGAAATCATTATAACTTAGCTTTTAAACATATATTGTCCCCGTCCACGCGGCCAACGGGTTTTGTCATGCAGTAGGTGTATAGTCGCAGTTAGGGGGGTGGGAGTTAGACCCCCAGGTTTTTAATCATAATTTAGTTTAAAATATAAATTATCATGGCCGATGCTGTTGACACAATACTAGACCCCCCCCCCCGCAGAAAAATTTCATAAGTTGCGTCTATGCGTAGGTGAATGTATAATATTATTGTAATGCTGTAATTGTGTACCTCATGTCCATTGCCTAAATATCTTACTTCGATGAGAATACTACAATTTAATTTCAAAATATTTTGGCGTTGTTTTAGCTAAATATTTATAGACACTTGAGATGTACGATTTTTTTTTCATTTTATGATGTAATGGTTTGGTTTTTTGGCCAAAAAGCTTAAACATACAGTACAAGATTTTCGTAAGATAATGATTTTATAATAATACTTTAATATTTCTACGAATGCTTGAAATTCAAAATTTATCAAAATTGGACTTAAAACACATATTAAGCACAATTTATTCTATATCTAAATTCAAATTTCGACAGGTTTTGAAAGTTTAATGAAAAATATAACAATCTTATATTTTTTGTTAATTCACTAAATATTATTTACGATTTTTTTTTCATTTTATGATGTAATGGTTTGGTTTTTTGGCCAAAAAGCTTAAACATACAGTACAAGATTTTCGTAAGATAATGATTTTATAATAATACTTTAATATTTCTAAGAATGCTTGAAATTCAAAATTTATCAAAATTGGACTTAAAACACATATTAAGCACAATTTATTCTATATCTAAATTCAAATTTCGACAGGTTTTGAAAGTTTAATGAAAAATATAACAATCTTATATTTTTTGTTAATTCACTAAATATTATTCGTAAGGGATTGAGATTTTTTTCCACTACGTATATATTATTACTTATTACATTTATACAATTACATTTTCAAAACATTTAAATTAATTTTAAGATAATTTTACCACAAACCTAATCACACCGTTCTGCGTTTCGTCAGTTTTTTANTTATTCTATATCTAAATTCAAATTTCGACAGGTTTTGAAAGTTTAATGAAAAATATAACAATCTTATATTTTTTGTTAATTCACTAAATATTATTCGTAAGGGATTGAGATTTTTTTCCACTACGTATATATTATTACTTATTACATTTATACAATTACATTTTCAAAACATTTAAATTAATTTTAAGATAATTTTACCACAAACCTAATCACACCGTTCTGCGTTTCGTCAGTTTTTTAAATTTTAAGTTATTAAGAGGTATAAATATTATAATAATTGTTACTATATTATATTGACATTAATATATTATATTATTACAATAAATTTTTTTGTCAACAATTATTTAAGCTTTCTTAACTTCAAATAGAAAAAATATAAATTACTAATGGTAATAGCTAGTAAATAATAAATAATAAATAGTAAAATATTATTAGAAATATAAGTTGACACACTATATTATTATGGCTCCACTCAGAAATCTCTTTCCTATGCAATGAACTTTAGTCAAAATTTACAGTTCAGTTACTTTCTCAATAACGAAGTACTTTCATTTGAAATCCACTTAACGTCAATACACAAAGCGTCTTCCGGTATTTTTATTTATTATTTTACTATCTTTACTTGAAATAATAGCGCCTCCACGGATCTACTCACTACTTGGCGTATTGCTCTCCAATAAAACGTTTGCAGACATTTTAATATGATTACATGAATGTGATACATAATATTTTCAAAGCGTGTATGTAAACTAGCCGCTACCTATGCACCGATACACTGAAGTAGCGATATTTGAGTAAGCCAACACGGCTGAGACCACTACAAATTATTATATTAAATCATTTCCCGCATAATTATTATAAAAATCGTTAAAAATAAACAGCGAATGGTGCAAAAACACTAAAATGGTTTTTCATGGTTTACATTTATATAATTGTGTCGTTTTCCAATTCCGAGTATAATATAAAAAATATATTAAAAAAGAAATTGTATTGCCGTAAATCAACATGCAAATGTGCTTGTTGACAAACTTACACTTTCAAATTTAAACTGTATTATAATAATTTGTAGTAAAGTTAAACATTAGATAAGTAACCTAGTTAATGTATATATGTATTGTTTAATCGATATATGCATTTACAGGGTCGGTGTGACATCAAGACTGCTCCAAGTTTAACTGTCATAACAGAATTCCTCCTCACTGAGCTATAAATCGGTTTAACTTGGTACACAGGTTTAACTGTATGATGGTGAACAACCACACACTTTCTTAATATACGCATTGACCACAATATTGTAACCCAAACCGTTGTACTGTGAAAATTTCCTTAACGGACACCTTTTAATAACAGACGTTTTCTTAGGAACCAACCACAATATTTTTAAAATCTGAATCTTCTGAATAATGGACACCTTCGAATAGCAGGCAAAATATTAGCGATCGAGAGTGTCCAAAGGTTTCACTTTATTATTATATAAGTTTAAAGATAAGTTCATGTTAAATGCAACAACATAAATAATAATAAATAGGTAGCGAATATATTATTATATATAAACATATATTATAGATTCTCAGACTAATCAACAAATTGCATTTTTCAAACGCTGCAGGCGTACCTTAAATCGGTGTATCCGAATTGTTTCCGAAACATCCATCGAAGTCGTTCCTGCCACCGAGGGTGGTTACGGATGGTATAATATTCGAATTGGGTTCCAGATTATTTTAATAAAATTATGCAGGTATTTTAAAAAATAGTTTTTTTATTTCAAATTAAGTATTTCATTTTTTTATTACATATATATATTTTTTCTCATCTACTTATTTAATTTTTTTATATACACTTGACATAATGATGGAAAATATTGTGTTATATTAATATTAAATAATATTATTAGTTTGCATTTAAAATTTTTCGAAAATATTTATCGGGAACCACACATGGCACAATGCCAGTTAATTTCAATTTTTAAACGAACGAACACATATTTTTCATATTTAGTTTCTGTATACAGCTCTGTACGCTAAAGCGATGCTATAATTCATAATCAATTATTATCGAACGTTTTAGTAAAATTAATATTATAATTAAGATAGTCTAAGATAGTGTAATTTTTCGAAAAATAAAATTCGATTTCTTATTTGTCTTCATCCTGTACTCCATACGCGATACCTAATGTATAGCAGAGCAGTATCAACGGGCGACTTGTACACTTTTTTTATACATAAATATTAGATGCTGGGAAGGGGAAAAATCATTGTCTGAAGTCTATATGCATCTTTTATGATGGCTGGTGGACAGTGCTAAAGTTGGACGGAGTCAACTGTCACTCTATGTTCTCCAATTTCAGTAAACAATTAACACTTTTGCGTCTCTTACATGGGCTGCACATAACTCTGGACTTGAAAAATATTCAAATTCATCTATTAGATATGTGGGTGTGCTATTTTTCACATCGATTAGAAACTTAAATTTGTTCATTAAGCTATTAAGTGCATAGGTTCATTTTTAACTCAACGAAGTTAAACAATATAAGTAATATAAGTAATTAACTTTTAACTTCATTCTGTGCATACCCCTATAGAGGTATATGTATATACTGTAGTGCGGAAGTACCATGCTAATTACATGTCCCTGGTTATCATAGTTTTGGTTGCATGCTGATTATGAATCAGTCAGTGAATCTGCAGTCAGACAGGGCTTTTTCTTTTCTAGTGTCATCATACTGATAGAACAGTCGTGCAACGAGGTTAGGGAACCTGTTGTGTTTAGATTATTCAGTGAGGATTTTCATATCCGCTACAGTCGTAGACAATGACGTAACGGTTAATATATCATATGTAGGTACACAGCACACGTTCAGCAGGGACGTCGACAGCGTTTATACGTGTGTGACATAAAATGTAAGTATAACAATAGGGTTGCAATCAAAGAAGATTTCGAATCGAAAGCGTCAGTGGCCCCCACCCCCCTGCCCAGCAATAGTATATTTTCACACATTTAGGTGTATATTTAATCTATACAGAATATTGTGAAATATAGGTCTGGTATAAGTACGTTTGCAATGATGTGAGCTTTTCGATATGCAGCTGGAACAGTAAATTTCTATCCTGCAAATGAATACATATACATATCTTTCTATCGTCATAACGATAAAATATTATATAATATTACATCATATTTTATTGTACAAATAAAATGCATAAACTCGTGGAGTATTCGCGGCCACATTATATTATAACATACGCGACAGAGAATATCGGCCTAGGCGGTAACCCTTTTGGATTGCGTTATATAATAACACGATAATTGGTATTTTCAAATCGATTTTTCCGATCGATTTTCGGTCGCTCCACAGTTGCCCAACACGTTTTCCCCGCGGCGGCGACCTATACCGCCGCCACACACTTTTTGATTGCAGGCTGGCGCCCATTGTTCTCCGATACCGCCGCCGTGCATACCTACAATATAAACGTACACACAAGTCCACACACACACACACACACACACACATGTATATACATAATATTATACGAATATTGTCCGCCAGTGAAACGCGAGCGTATTAATTATTTTTGGTCTGCTGGCAGCAACGTGTGAGTGTGTGATGTAATAATAATAATAATAATAATAATAATATAATATTGTCCATGGTCTTCCACCACCGCTTCGTCTATGTATAATACACGTAAGGCCGTCGCCGGAGAGTGGAGACCACTGTGTATAAGTAATTTACCAAAGTTAATAACTTCTCTCGAGTGTCTCGTAATATCGATATTTTCCCGTGGTCGCTCGTATACTATAACACACACACACACACATATATATATATATATATATATATATATATATATATATATATAGGTCCCTACACTGCACACTCACTCACATAATATTATAAGATCGTTCTTGGTAGGCACATATACTTATATAGGTGTACGTTCGATATAGTGTAGGCCTCAATGGCGCCAGACGAATTTTCACAGTCCTATTAGTCACGGCCCGGTATACGCGTGTTAAGCATATATCTATATATATATCTACATATGAAATATTGTCCTTGGACGCCTTGTTTTTTTTAAAAAATTTTTTCCGTATACATTTCCTCCGTCTCGCTCGCTCACATCTCCTCTCTCGTTTTTCCAGCTCATGTTTTGACACTTACCTCTCCCCACCCCCTTTCCTTACCCGCGTCGCGTATATTATTATATTATACGTCGCACATAGGTATATAATATACGTGTAATGCATACACTATTTATATATTATAAATGTAAGGTATACTGCACTCTATACCTGTACTACTACCTAGGTATATGTCTGTACGGCTGTACCGCGCATTATATTAGAACCGTCAGCCGTACGATCTGATATCGGTGCTTGAAACGTTCATTATTATTATTCAATATTATAATGTCACACACGTAGGTCAAGGGCCCCCGCTGCAGCGGCGGCGGCAGTAGTAGGCGTTCGAACAGACACACGCGAGCACAATGTACCTGCCATATCGTATAAATACACTAGAGAAAAAAGTTTTTTTTTTTCTTGACAAAAAAAAAAACCCCCCCGATAGTAATGTCGATACGATTGAAAGCCCGCAGACAGACCAAGCGTCTGTGGCTCTGGGTGAACCTGTGCAACCGAAGCATGTCCGCTGCAGCGGACGAATTGTCTGATTAATAACAAAACAGACGTCAAAACGGTTGACAACCAGAAACCCGCGCCCTTTGACCAGCAAAGACGGTGCACGTGTCTTACTGCCGAAAAGCAAGGGACTCGTGGCAAAATAAATTAACATATCATAACAATTACTGCAGTAGCCTTCCCAGCAGGACTAACGCTTAACACAAACATAAATCACATCACTGCAATGCATTAAGATATAATATATGTACAGTGTACACAAGACATAATAACGTGCGACACTAGTTTTGGGCAAGATGATTGTGTGCGATATCGTTGCACTTCGACACAAAAACCACGATGTATCGTTCGACGATCTTGACTTTATCTGCTATAACTAATGAATAATGATTCCAACTCATAATAAAATGGTAAACATTGGATTTGTACAACAATAAACAT
Source organism: Myzus persicae (assembly GCF_001856785.1). NCBI lineage: Eukaryota > Metazoa > Arthropoda > Insecta > Hemiptera > Aphididae > Myzus > Myzus persicae. Next base: position 106,335 of record NW_019103969.1, read on the forward strand.
TAAGATGTTCCTATGCGTCATGTAGTTTTATTAACTTTTATCGATGTCACTGTTTTTGTAGCACCTTGTGTGACCTACCATTGACTATAATATTGACAATATCAATATAAAAAAAAGATCAAGACAAACAATTATTTTTCTTCAACTTTTAGATCCTAAAGAAGTGATAAAAGTGTATTGATGGTGCGTGTTTTTTTTTAAATTTGTTGTACCCGGAGACCCTTTTTTATAATACATAAATGCTTCAATATGTTTTCTGGTATGGAAGTGAAAATAGTTGAACTTGCCCTTCTCCCCCATTCATGAGAAAGAACGTTTCAGCATTTTCTTAATACTGATGGACAACAAAAAAGAAAATAGCGAAAAACGTGAAATTTTACACAAAGGTAGTTTTTGCCATAATCGACTTTGTTGTAGTTTAAAAACGAATAATCGTAGAAACTCTAACCAAATACGTATATTAATATTTCCTTTCCACATGGTATAATTTTCAAAATATTTTGACTTTTTTTGACTTCTTTATGACAATAATAATGTATGCTTGGTTTTAAACAGATTAAGAACTTAGAACAAGATTCCTAGCAAGTTGTTATACCTGGATTTTTAAAATTTAAAAAAAATTGAGCTTAAATCCACAGTTATTTTTATAAAGCGTCTAAAACTCTAAAATAACGATTTCCCATCAAACGTTTTAAATTTTTTTTTAACCCTTTACATTCTATTTGCACCAAAATAATTTTATCCTTTTCTACTGTTCTACTAAAACTATTGTTTTTTAAATGTTGATTTCAATAGTATAAAGTTGCTTATTATTATTTTCATTCCTCATTATAATATGAACATATTTATAAAGAAATATCAGGATTAAACCACGAAAAAAGGCATCAACTCACTATAGCAGAACAAGGAGATATGAAACACAAAAATGGAAAATTTGGTTTTTAAATAAACGGTTAATGATTTGTTTATTTTTAAGTTATGTAATTGAAAACAATGTGAGAGTTAAACAAAATAAGTAAGTTCTTCATGATGATTTCCCATAATGGGTATCAATAATAGTTAATATTAGTACCCACCTATAATTTAAACTAATTTATATAACATATCTAGTCGTATAGATTCATACATGGTAACTTTAGCTCATGTTAAGTCATATGTATTTAGATACATATTATTTCATTTTCACCCATTACGCTTATATCACATACTAGTCAATTCGTACACGTAGTTAAAATAAAGAAAGAAAAATAATTATTCATATGTTCGATTACCATCTATAACACTGCGTGCCATGAAAAAAAATATTAAAAATATTATATTTTGTTTTACTATAATTCGATTGTATAATTGATGTATTAGTATAAAAAGGTTAGTTTAGGTACATAATAATTGTAATAATAATGCTTTGTTAATCATTTATTTTGATGTGATTTTTGTTGTTGAACACTAGATGCCAATTCGTTGATATTTGGTTTATAATTAGTAACTTTTAATAAATGCACTGCATTCATCAGTTAATCGTTAATGACCGATAAAAGTCATATGCTTTTTAGCATCACGTGGCTGGGTCAGCTAGTATAATATATAATAGTAAAAATATTCGCGTGCCCACAAAATCTTTTCGCGTGCCACCTCAGACACGAGTGCCATGGAATCGCCATCCCTGATCTAGGTATATGATTCCGTGCCTGTGCAGTGTAACTGTATATAGACTTTTATGAAATGTATTATTTTTATGAAATACAGCGTAAATCAAGTATTCATCATGTCTTTATTAGTAGACTAGGCTATTCAGTAGCACATTATTTTAGAAGCAATTTCAATATTTGATTTATCACCTAGTTGACAATGTGCACCTATCTATATTCTATAATCTATATAGTACACAGCTGAAACAGTGGAAATTGCATAAGCTCTGACCTCATTAAAACAAGACGTATTCTGAAATCAGTAATTCTAAGTGAACTCTTTAGGTACTTTAAGGAGTTTTGAAAACCTTTCTAAATGAGATCGCCAGAAAAATATAAAACCAACTGCACAACTTTACGAATTCCCGTTACCCAATCATCTTGATATAGATCCCCAGTCATAATCAAATCACGGCAAGGAAAAAGCCGATGAAAAAGCACTCCAAGCTATAACCTTGTTTTACCTTATAAGACTCTAAATTTATAACACAAATAATTACTGAGAACATATGGCTACGGGCTTGGGCACAAGGTTCATCAAAGCTGAATTAAATTAAAAACTCCATCTTCGTATGGCCTTCGTCACCGGACATCTAAAGAAAAATAGAAACTTTAATCAACAGTATGCGAATTGGACACACTCCCTTACCCACCAGTATATCTGATGAACAGGGATGACCTGCCTGTGTGTGCCACTTGTGGCACACGTCTCTCGATCAAACGTATCATAACTGATTACTTTCTTATGGAAACAGATCAACGGGAAGCTGTAGTATGCATCCATACAACATAAGTATCACAATGTCATTTATAATTAAGACTTATTGAATTATTAATTTGTAACTACTAAACTAATGTATTTTAACATAATTTAATGTAAATCTGTGAAATTGTTGCAGACAATAGCCTTAGACGCTGAGACTATTAAAAAAAAAAATTGTTTAAATATTATACCAATCTATAAGATAACTCTTATAAGTTCTTGATAGAAAAGTGGTATTGCCGTATTGGTACCTACATAACATAATTATGATAAAATATAAATTACATTAACTTTTAAGTAACAATTTCAAAAAGGGTATAAAATGATGACGAAATTGCATCGGTGTAAATATGCATAATATCATTATTTCAAAATGATTATTAATTATAATTTATAATATATTATAGGTAGGTAATATACTAATATGTTATATATTATTGTTCTATGATAATATGATAAACATACAATTATTTCATAATATCAGCATGCAGCTGATTGTTAAAACAAATATTTTAATGTTTACTACTACTAAAAGAGAAGCCCCAAACAATAGGAACTCAAATAAAAATAAAATAATTATTTATTTTTTAGGATGAATAAAATAATAGAAAATATTTTTATGATGCATAAATAATATTATTTAAATATTTTTTTTTCCCCATTTTGACGAAACGTTATAAAAATGTAACTTATTTATTATTTTAATGTTTTATTAAGTCAGTTAATCAATATTATATGTTAAATTAATTTTATGTTTCATTTATTTATTTAACATTTTATTTGAAATTTGCCATATTCCCAATTATATATTTAAATCAGCTCTAATCAGTGATTATTCAAAGTACATATTTTTGTACGAAATATTAATTATAGCTTTTAGACTATGTGATAGTTATATGAATAATGTACGGGTACGGGTCGTACCTACGGTAACTACCTATATGGCTATATTATAATGTATTAAACCATTGAGCAATATATTTACTATGAATGTTATTCGATTTGCTGTGAATCAGTTAATATATTATGCAAAGTATAAGTGACATAATATGCCGAATATAATTTTTTAGTGAGATATCGATATGAATTGTAATTACGAAAGATTCTTGATTGGATCTTTTTTTTTAATATGTAAATATGTTAAATAACGAATTCAACAAATGATGATCTTATATCATAAAATAAAGGGAAATGGAAATCACATTTGATTTTTAAAAATGTTTAGCTTGAAATAGAGTATTGGAGCTTTATGACTATTCATAAATTATGTTCCTAAAGTGTTTCACAAATGCCCATACCTACCTAGTAAATATTACTGCAATAACGGTATGTGTGTCAAAACCTCTTTAATTGTTTATCGCTAATCATACAGTAACTAATATAATATACATATAGTTCAAAGAGTTAAAATATTAATTTATTAGTACATAATAGTTGCAGTTATTTGTTTATCCATAAAACCGTAATCTTCCATAAATGATTTGTTTTGTTAATAATGTGTAGGTACTATATTTACAACATAAAATGAATATACTTACTAGTGTTATTACTAACTAATTAAAAAACATTGACTTTTTTTTTAATACTTTTTTTGTAATTGTTGTTATTATATTTTACTAATAAACAAAACAAAATTTTTAAAAACAAAATAGTATTTTTAATCGTTATTATTTTTAGTTTTTTTTTTACATTGCATGAAAATCGGATACTTAATTAGTTTTAATTTTTAAATATTTAAAGTTTATATAAACGAAGAAGGGCTGCCAGAGCTACCCCCCAAAATGTCAGTTCATTACTATAAGTCATCTAAACTTTCAATACTTATAAGTTACAACTAATCAACTACAAAATTGTACTTATGCCACTATTTTAAAGTCTCAAAATACGCCACATCATTATGGTACAACTATATCACCGCAGTTTGTTCAGATTTCTAATAATATAATATGAACCCAACCTCTGAGTAACTCGCCATATTTACGAAATAATATAATTAAAAGTCATCATCACTAATACCCAGCGGTGTAAAGTTATGGATTTCCACGAGGCAGAAAACGCTTTTGACGCTTTTGTGATTTATTATGTATATATATTTACCGTATAGTCTGTCGTAATATTATTATGCCGTACGGTGTACATTTCCACAACTTTGCAATCGTGCTCGCCGAAGAAGCACGTATAGTGATGTGGAATCCGTATACATTCTGGTAAAAATTATTATAATGTTCACCGTATGTAATCCATAATTGTACTATCAACGTAAGTTGTACAACACCCGGGAGCTAAGAGGAATGGTTTGGATAACTTGGTGCACTTCGCGTACGCTTCAAACTTACATTTTCATCGTGTGATCCAGCTGATGATATCATATTCGCATAATATTACTATAGCACACGCATTGTTTTATATTTTGAATTTTGATGCAGGAACAACGATGGTTATAATACACCTATGCACGATAGGTAGTAAAGTACAAACCGCGATTTCCGCACCGGCAATGACCAAAATCGACATTTCACTACTTAGGTTTACGTAACTGTTTTGACCAAAGACAGTTATCTATGTGTGCAAACGATGTGCTTAATAAACAGTTATTACGTCCAATCTATAGTATTATACCTACCTATCTATACGAACGTTGGAGGTTATTCATTTTTCCTCTGATTATTTTCCTTCCCCAGAATATTTGCGACGGCAAACCGCTGTGCTTGCTATCGTTTCTAATATGGGTACTTTTTATACAACTAAAAATGATGACAAATAACATGAAAATCATAAAGATTTAAAGGTATGATTGAAGTATTGTATTTTGATTAAAACTACTTTTGACGCAATCACAAAATTCAGTGCACCTCACCTTTTCAGGCGGTAGAAGTATTCGGGGCAACAATGTCAGTATTTTATGAGTATAATATCAAACACCTAACACAATTTTACGAACACGCACACACACAAACACACATACACACACACTGTCTGAGAGACTTGTGTCTGCCGGCGTTTGTGTAATATGCTTGCAAAATCACAATTGACGCACTTTCGCAGATTGCTATCGAAATAATTATAAAACTACCGTTCCAACGGTCGGTCGTTCGGCTATTAGAAAGTTGCACGTGATGACGTTCGGAGATTATTATCATTATGCTCGCGTCGATGTTTGTACAATTATTATATTATTATTATATCGAAGCGAACCTCCTGACAGCAGGACCAGGGATATTCCTTCCCGGATATAACGATATTGCGATTTCTTGAATATGCGATAGATTAAATACACACACACACACACACACACACAAATATATATATACATAAACATGTAAAAATGGTACCTATGTATATTATGATAGTAAAAGCATGTACATCTATGATATTAATGTATTGACTTAAGACTTTTGCGGAATCAGAATATATTTTAATTGGTACATCGGTAATAATGTTTAAACTTTAAGTTGTCAATAAATCTTATAATGTCTATAAACTGTAGAATATTTTAATGAATATCAGAAGGTCCTATATACATGCAGCGAAATTCTATTGAAATAGGCTAATCAGTGGGGATTGGTGGAAACTTTCCGAATGCTCTCGCTAATCCATCCATTGCCATCGTGTGTCGTTGAAAACTATAATGAAGTTCTTAACGCAGGCGACCACGGTAATCTCGGTAGAATCTACCATCGTCCACATGAGTGTAAACAAGATATTAATATGCGGTATTTAGGTACTCTTGAATCGAGGGTAATCATGGCATTTTCAGTTGGTCATTCTTATATATATTGAAAATGTATAATATTGTCTTAATAATTTATATTATAGGTACATTGTAGCAGTATAAAATATTGAAATGTATCTCTGTTTAATTTTTATATTAGATCAAAGGAGATTATCATACTCAATAACAATACAATATTTTTATAAAATTGTCTGATCTTTTAAAATGCTATCTTAGAAAACCCAATAGGTACTTGAACAGATTACATTGAAATAAGTATTTATCGTATTAGAACTAGAATAAAAGAACATTATAAAATGCAAATAACTATTAATAGGTATTTACATTTGTTATTGGATGTATAGAAGAAATCATTGACGAAAAACTAAAAAAAATAATAATTACCTAGTTATGGTATAAGACTTATTCAATTTTCTATGGAACCTAGAGATATATTAGGTACTATGACTGTCGGTTTGTCAGAGTAAAACTTCATTCGGTGAAACTTAATTAAATAATTTTGATAATCCCTAAGTCGTTTTATTTATTATTTTAAAATATATTGTATATCTGTAATGGCAGATAATTACAATATGTGTATGATCTCAATGACATTTTCTGTTGTGCAACGAAAGAAATTAACCAGTGGTGACACTTATTACTATAAATATATACATATATATATATATTAATATATCAGTGAATTTCTGTTATCCTATTCAGTCTTCACACCATTGCACTTCAGGCGTCTTGGAGGATTACCGGGAATTAAATTTGTTTATAAGCTTTGGACCAATGGGTGGACTGTTGAAAATAAAACCGAGGTGAGCGGCGAAAAATAAATGAAAGAAAAACATGAGTACTTATTCAGTTTTGTACAATAATCATTAATCACCTGTATCACTTTATTGTATAATACAATACATATAATATACACAAGTATACACACATGTATAATATTTTTATATATCATATATAGTTTATAAGAATGTCTTTGTGCAGTATATTTCGGTTGTATATGAACCCCTTACTCTCCGGCATAATTTGTTTTAAAGTAACAATATAATAAAATATATGTCATACAGAATAACAATAATTATTATTGAGATCGAAATCGTTCGCAGACGTTTGACATCGGACCTCCCCAATCGAACAGAACCCTTTGGACACTCGTACAAATAAACACATATACGCATGTTATTATCATCTTCGATTATCTTTACATCGAAGATAACGCGCGCGATAACCGCCATCTCGTCCAATCCAAGTGCAGTTTGTTGTCACTGTTTTGAATCGTTACCATTGTCATGGGAATTGAATGCGTTGAATATTTGCTACACACTTCCATTTAGGTATCGGTTTGTGTACATCTATATATATATTATAGGTATACGCATATAGCCCTTTAGCCTTTAGGTATATCCGCACACAGGTTTATAAAGTACAATATATATGTGCATATTGTATTTATTCTCCGAGAAGATAATGGACCCCACTGAACACGTTCTCGTTGTATATAGTTATATGTAAGATAATAATAATACAACAGCCTACCAAAGTCTATATTATATTATATTATTATTATTGTTATGTTATTTTTAGCGTATACGCGTGGAGCGTTTCGTGCGCGGATTGACCTAATTACATCGACGGCGATGAATCCGGAGAGACGAGAATAACAACCATACACACTGCCTGTGCGACGCGGGTAAAATAATAATAATAATAATAATAATAATAATAACGAAGAGACGACGACGACGACGACGACGGCGACACAGGCCGCCGCCGCCACCACGTTTGTAATTAGCCCGCGCTCGCGAAGACTAGGAGGCGCGCTCGCGCTCGTGGTGTGTACGTGCAGCGTCTCCGCCGGGCCAAGACGCCATGGTGTGAGAACGACGGCGGCGGCGGATTCGCCCGGCTCAGCATGGAACTATCGTCGGGTCGCCGCCGGCAGCCCAGCACACCGCCGCCGCCGCCGCCGCCGCCGACACGACCTTTCTCCCTGCGCGTCGTCCGATTTCACGGCTCATTTTTCTTCGATCCTCTCTCTCCCTCTGCCGCCCGTCCTCTCTCGCCCCGCAGTCTCCCGAAGAAATATTATGATTATTATATACGGGTTTTTTTTTTTTACTTCTTTTCTTTTATATCCGCGTTACGATCCTTTGTTGTCGTCGTCGTCGTCGTCGTCGTCGTCTTCGTCTTCGTCGTCGTAGGTAGGTACACACACGTGATTTCGCGCGGCGTTAATTAATGATCGGCGCGGTGTGAGCGTCGTCGTAGTCGTCGTCCTAGTCGTCCTAGTCGTCGTGTTCGCCGGTGTTGGGCGGCTTATATTATTATTATACACGACGAGTTTATATATTATTATGTACCCGCCGCCGCCGTACAATCTAGCAGGCCGTCTAGTATAGGTTTACCCGACAAACAATGCTCAATCAACGAGATCGAATTTCGATCTTAATTATATCTATATATATATAGTCCTACGCGCAGGCATGGGTTAGATTACCGCGCGCAAACGAAACTATCTCGCGGTATCTTCAAAAACACATGAAAAAGACGCCGCCGCCGCCGCCGTCGTTTTTTGGGATAACCATCGTCGCCGTCGCCGTCATCATCGTCGAACGTCAAAGTTGTAACGTCGCGGGCTTTTTTTCCGCTGTCGATTCAAGAGCGATTTTTTTGTTTTTCGTCGTCGTCGTCGGTTTTTTTTACCACGCCGACTAATGAACTCTCTCGACAGACTTAATGAGCCGGCCCCCGGGAGAACGTTTCCCGAAATCCGGTCGAGACCGTACGGTCGTCGCGGTCAGTCCGAAAGTCGGGTTATGTTTGACGACAGCTCTCGCCGGCAATAATGACGTATGATGTGTGCCGGATGCGGCCGACGACGCATAAATGAATAAATAAACGCCGAAAAATGGTAATGATGACGTCGTCGACTTAGTCGTCCTTAGTCGGCTGCGCTACAGATAGTCTCGGCCGTGGCGCCGCGTCTGAAAACTGCACGAGGAGCCGCCGTATATTATACTATCCGCGACGTCGTTCGTTATTCTCGTAGTCGTAATGTTTATCGTAAATCTTGTAGAACTGGAAAAATAGGTCACGGGAATATTAAGGAACCTTTTGTGCTCGCGGTCTATAAATATTTTTGAGTACACACACGCACATTGTACCTACACACAATATACGCGCCATTATATTCTGTATAATATATACGCGTAGGTACACTCGCGGCGACAGAGCGCTTAAAACGGTACCGCACAGATTTTATAACACCCAGAAAACATTTTTGCTTTTTTTTTGTACCTCCTCTGTCGCCCGCCCGACGGCGACGCAAACAGAGACAACCCGAAGTCGGATTTAAAAAATAAAACGGCGCCGTATACCTGCCGGGTCGTAAATAAAACGTTTTTGCCGCCGTCGACTGTGCCCGAAATATTCGGACACATTTGTGTGCGGCCGACTCGAGTTTATGTATGGGTGGGCATGCTCTATATTTCATTGCATTTGGCTCCACAGACTGGTCAACTGTACGAACAATCATCCGGTATGCTCGGGTCTATACCTGTGTATATAATATGCACGAGGAATCGGCGATGATAACTATTTGCTGTACAAATTTAACGAAATAATTAAAAATAATTTATCAACTTACGTAACTATGTTGACTCCGCCCTAAATATTTTCAACAAAAAACTATAGATCTTGTAGAAATATATTCTAGGCCTAACCTGTAAGTTAAGAGTAAAATTCGTTCCACTCGACGGATGTACCACGTACATAATACGATATTATAGCGTAAATATAATACATGATATTATAATAGTGTCACATGTGTGTAACAAACCTCGTATGAGATATACGTCCGTCGAGAATGCGTACGATATTTTCAAACGACCTTAAAGACCGAAAATTCTATCGAACTGTCAAATCTACCCCTCTCGGCCCGCCACTGTTGCGGTGTGACACGAAAAAAAACCTTGATTTTCAAATTGCGTAATGTGCCCGCCGCTTACATTTGACAATATCATAATATTGACGATTTTTTTTTCATGGCCCACATAAGACATAATAAGCAAAATATTATAATTAAATTTCAGCTTTTTGATGATTGATCCGTGACGATATGCGCGCACGCTAGTACCTATATGAGACATGAGTGTGCGTTTGTTCGAAAGATAATAATATTATTATAATATGATCAAATTTACTGAGGTGTACTATACGTATAGGTACGTGTACGTAATATGATAACGATAGTAATAATATTGTGTGGTGTTAAACTACAGTATCTATCACCGGAAGGAAGGACAATGCAATATATAATATTATTATATTTTACGATTTTTCGAATATATGTTATACCGGACTGGCTATGTGCTATTTTTCGATATTGGCGGAATGAATGTATTACACTTCACGAGTTCACTGCATATGTCAACTCTCTGCTTTTAAGACACGTATAGGTACTTACTGTTCTACTCATTTTTTCATGTGGAAGGGATTCGAAATGTCAAAAGATTCCCCCGGGTCCGGTCCTCTAAACCCAAAATCGAAACGCATATTATATTTTATTCTACGAATAGGTGTATTATTATGTTTATATATTATTATTATTATTATTTTATGAATTTGCACGTGCGCTCGCATGTGGAAGACGACGACGACAGAGTTGATTACATTTCCAGTACGAATACCGCAATAGAGCCTGCAGGCTTCTCTCTTATTAATCTAGATTGTAATTAACCGACAGACAGTAGGTGGCCTCCGAGGAGCTAGCGGGGGGTCCGGCTAAATTAGGACGGTCTAAGTGCACCAGAACTCGGAGCTACTTGTACGTATACTACACGTACGAGCACACACACACACACACACACACACACACACACACAACTCTATGATCGCTAGCGTCGTAATGTAAACTGCAACATTGCGCATATAATATTATTATCTATCATGTACCTATAATATTCTCCGATGCAGCTATATATATGTAGATATAAAGTACAGGTTCAATTTACAAATAGATTTCATCAAATACATAATATTATTATTCCAAGTTCTAATGCTAAATATTTTGTGTAAAATGTACCTATATATCTGTGTGTATATTGTACAATATATAAGTATGCCCCTACGGACTTTGTGGCTACACATATATTATAATACATAGTCATAATATTATATCATATTTTAGTATAATATAGGTATAACTATCTACATACTTCGAGGTCCAAATTACCGTATCCCGTAACGACCATCACCTATGTAATATTAGTACATCACATATTAAAATACGAAATAATAAAAATACAATATACGTGCATCAACAAGTGTCATATTTTACATTTATATTTTTGGTTATTTTATTGGCTTCCTTAGACTATGCAGACCTAAAATCTAATATATTATATTTTATTACATAGTTTTATACACAGCTGGATCAAACGAAAATAGTACACAAAGCGAAATCAAATTTTTCCGCCCCTAAAATAAAAATATTACCGTTTTGAAAATTCCACGCTAGGAGTGGGCCTATTTTGCCTACATCTAGAGCCGGGCCTAGCACCTAGCTAGGACCATAATGTATTAATTTTAAAAATAATCTTTTGTTTGTGTCCTTTATCATGTTCTAGAGTTAACAATTTGCTTCAATCTTTAACTAATGTGAGTTAATGCGGTTAAAATAAAAATTAATTTTCTTGATAATTCTGAAAACTAACAAAAAACAGTGGTTAAACTCAATACCGGTTATTGAGGAAATTGATTTGGTGTATTAATTGTAATTTATTCTAAAAGCAATAATTGTGAATATTTGCGATGTTCAATAAATATTTCAACTAGGTAGCATTTTTATTAGAAAACATAACATTGTTTTCAAAAAAACATTTGTTTTCTTTGAATATTTTTATTTATTTTTTCAATTTATATATTGATATAAGTTTACTTTTTAATTCAAAAAGTTTTTAAATTTAATAGTCATGAGGAGATATTGATGTTATTAGGTTTTTCAGATTTAAAGAAATCCTTCAATATATGTATATTATTTTATTACCTATAGAGAACAATTTGGAAACTAAGTTACAAAAATTATGGTTGAAAAATGAAAATAACTAAAAAATGAATTTAATTTTCATTATTATTTTATAGAATATATTTTCGACACTTTAGGTCATTACTTTTTTACAGTTTTTTTAAAAGTAAAATCTTATTTTTTTGTTTTTTTGATTTTGTGCCTTCGTCGCTGAACGGTATTTAGTATTTTGAGTTAATATACGTATGCATGGCAGCCTGTAATTATGATGAATGTGATATGTATTATTATTCATGATGTATTTTAACCCAACTATACTATTTTCTAATAGGTCTTCAGTAAATGATAATATACTTAAATAGATATTATTTAAAAACAATTGAACTGGATTACGTGGCTCCCTAATTACTCGGTAGAATATGTAGTATACTGCTCTAGTATAACCTGTAGTCAACCTGCTCTTATCATTTGCACATGCAGTTGTTCAAGAAATCTTATGAACAAATGCATCATCTACTTACAAAAAACTGCCAATTGGAATTAATAAAATAAAAATAATACAACATACTATAATTCACAGTACATCGTACGTAATAATATGATCTATGTGGATGTGGTTGTACATATTAAACTGAATAATGTTTATACATACAAATAGTAACACCATAATATGTATAGTCATTTCTGAAAACCGTTCTATTGGAAGTATAGGAAAAAACTTATTTCGCACTATTTATAAGTTATTCCCGACAGAGATCCAAATTAATTTAAGGTTGAACTGTTTATTTGATTATCTAATAATTTACAACTTAGTACTTACTTAGTTCCTTATTCCCATAGCCAAATCTCAATATATTTCTTGCTTTAGAGCTTAATTACCCGTAGACATTACTTTTCCACGGTCAAAACTTAGTTTTATAGACGTCTACTACTACTGTTTGTTTAGGAAGAACATGCGTGGTTACTCTGTCTCTCTCCAATAACATTTTGCTCTGAGTATATTTGTGAATGCTCTATAAGAAATTATACATGCATTTAATTTTTGAAAAATATTATTATAGTATGAATAATGTCTATGTGTAGTTAGGGATGGTATGCTTAAAATGTTTCTCTATATTTTAAGTATTTAGTGTAATTATACCTACTCAATTTATGCTCGTGTTAGACGGTCATTGCCAATTAAAAAGGATAACAGCTGGAAATAATACGTAATACTGTTTTCCAGGATAGCTGCAGAAGTGCCAATACTGCTCTAATTAACGGCGATTTACAACATTAACGTAGCATTAAATTGGTGTCTACAAAAAACCCGTGTACTTATGTGACGTGAAAAAAAATATTTTTGTAAATAATATTATATATTACAAGGACCTCTTATATTATAATTTATATTATCGTTGAGGAGTTTTGCGATAATACCATTAATAATCTTATAAACAATACGAATACTCGATTCTTTGTCATTTTTATTATTACGTTTATACACTTCTCATATTAATCATTATTATAATAGCAAAACTAGTGTAGAAACTTTTGGAAGTATAGCTTTAGTTTTGTTGTGCGACCCCATGAAATCACGGCGGTGTATATAATATTATAAAACATTAAAACATATAACATATTAACATAATATAACGTATAATAAGCTGTGCGTTAGTGTAATAATTTAAAACATTTTTAGTTTTGCACAGAATGTAATTGAAAATTTTTTTATAGTTCGAAAACAAGAAAACAAGAAAATTATTATAATGTTTTCCTTCGATATTGTTGACTACCTATACGTACACAATCATAAATAGTTAGACAACGTATATATCAGAGACTGGAAATAATCTATCGTTGTTGTGCATACACAAAGCAAAACAAAAATATCGCATAGTGAACAACAATATCATCCTATAGGTACACTACAGGGAGCTTATCGCGAATACACATTTGCGAATGAATGAGCTTTTTTAGCCGTTTTCTTTTAAAACGATAACCCTGGTAAAATAGGTGTAGTGTGGAGTTACTCTTATATATTATAAATGCAAATAGTATTAATAAAAATAATTTATTATGTACAATAATAATGTACTAAAACATATAACAAATTATTAATTCGTTATGTATACAAATAATTATAAGTAACTGTAAATATAAAAAAACAAATCTGAAATCTAAAAAAACATTTAATGGTGTTTAAAATCCATTTCATCGGAATTTTAAGATAATTACAATAAGATAAATGTACATATTTTCCATATTATTCGACTAGTCAAATAATGAAAGAAATATTGTTTATATTACATGAATTATATTACGCAACTTTAGGCATGATGTAGGTTTAAAAATATTTCATCTCTAATTTTTAGTTTTTTTTGGTTTAAGTGTTATGAAAACAAAAAATAAGCAAGCTAAAGTAATTTATGCAATTTTTCAACTAATCGAAATATTATCTCAGGTAGGTAGGTGGGTATACAATGGATTTGTAAAACTGTGAACATGCATTCAAATTTCAACATAAGTACGCAGTACTCTAACTTTGATGATATTCTGAAAATATATGAATCTTGTTTTCATAAAAATTGTTTTGGACGAATAGGTCTATCTGCATGAGTTTAGAAAAACTTTAGGTTTGCGTTTAGCAAAAGGTAATTTGAATTGTACAAGAACAATTGTTGACAGTATTTCATATTATTAATTATAATACGTATTCCCGCTTCGTGTAATGTCAATCAAATTTCCAACGCAATCCGAAATAATCGAGATGAAGTGTTTAGTGATAGGTACCTCTCTATTAGTATAGACACTGAGCTTGTCCAAAATGGCTGCAGTGTGCATACTTATGAGCTTATTAAAACATCGGCACGGCCGTCGAAAATAATAATATAGTATTAACGCCATCGTGTTCGTCTGTGCGCGTAATCCAGTCGCAGCACCACCTCGTCGTCGTTTTAATAGTTGGAAAATATGTAAAAAAAAATCCGAACAAAAAATGTTGAAATAACAAGGGAAAAAACAACGTCATCAATCAGTTAACGCGCCACGCGAGTATTTATTTGGGGCGTTTGACGTGTAATAATAATAATAATAATAATAATAATAATAATAGTAATAACGATGACGACGACGATGACTATGATGATAATAATGACTTAGATGTGTACGGTATAAAATTAATGGACGAAATTATCGATATACTGTTCGGTGTGAAATAAACCACTGCTGCAATATTCCACGATGAGCTAAAGCATTGTAATTACGTATACTGCGTAGCTGTATATATATTGTGAATAATATAGGAAAATAAAAAAAAATTAAAGTGAAACCACGACCACATAGCGTGTGGGTGAATGTGTATGTTTGTGTATACGGGCACATTCTAGTTTACAAACATTTATTATAAAATATTATATTATATGTATACATATATATATATTAATATTATGAACGCCGTGGAAAAAAATGAAATAAAAAGCAATAATAATAATAATAACAATAATAATAAATAAATACAAATAATAATAATAACTGTTCGGCCTTGTTTTGTAGAGGAGTTCTTTAATACACCATCTCGGGGTGCTTGTGGCTGCGGCGGTGGTGAGGGGTCTACCCGTGATTTCCCCATTGTTGTCTAATTGAGTGTATTTTTTTTATCCATTACCCGACGGCCGAGGGTCAATTAAAACAACGTGTTTGTGACCGCAAAAAGGGAGTGGATGCTGTGGTGGTGGGCTAATATGATATAATAATAATAATGATAATAGTATAAAAACGTCGTATAGAGAATATCATCATACTCATCCTACGTGATAACGATAAAATATTATTATACATTTAGACAGTTACACTCAACGAATTTGGAGTGCCCGAACACAAAACGTGCAAGTTGTCCCGTGCATCATATTTTTAGATCATCGGTACACCTGAAATAATAAAAATGCTCATCATTAGAATTATTGAATTAATAATAACATGATACGAATTTTTAAAACGCATTCAAAAATACTTCCTACACCTATAATATAATAGGTATATGAAGGACGTGTGATGAAATTGGAATTGTTACTTCAAAAGGGGCATCATATTTTGTACAGAAATTAAATCGGCATAATGCAAGATTGGTTTCTTGAAACTTATTTGAACTTTAAAGCATTTTATAATGAAAACAACAAGTTTAAATTCTAATTATTTATTTCTAAGGAGGTAAATACTTAATTACAATTTACATTTTACAATTCTACTGAGATAATTGAATGAGAATTATTTATTGCCCACCTGCAGGTTGTTGAAATCATCTTATTGAAATTCAATGCATTTAATCTCAGTTTACAACCTTAAGTTTCAGTTGTAAGCATCTAGTCGATTTCTCAGCTCCCTTAACTTTTAAGAAAACATTACATCCACAACATATATTATAAACCTTTTCTTACGTTACAACACAACAAACTTGTGTTCAGCAAAATCCATTTTGTGTCCCTATAATTTTAATATAATGATGAATTTATTTACAATGCAATTTAAAAGTAAGAAGGGCATCTAGTTTATTATTGATATTTAAATGTTAAAAAGAGTTGTGTGCATCAACGTTCAATTTTCAAATATATTTCAATAATTCGAACCAATGGACTTCATAATATATTTATATCCAATCACAATAATCTCAAGTTTAGATTGAAAGAGCAGAGAATTAGGATAAGCTATTGTCTAGGTGTGCGGTCTAGGAAATGAGGAAACAGGCAGCGTCATCGTTCGTGTGAATTTGATATTTGGCAACCTTCTTATAAAATAAATATGATATTTATAAAGTCACATTTAATTAATCATATCGTAATAACATTAGACGAATTAATGCGGCGAAATGAATAAACGTACTGCTATGGTAACGAAAATAGGTTGGTTCAGACCCAAATTAGATGAAGAAAATGCGGTCTAAATGCCAATAATATATTCGTATCTCATGATTAATTAAAAAATGAATATTTTTTGTCTATATCTATCAGTTTTTTATTATTGAACATACTCAATATATTGCGTTGGCAAGTTTCAAACTAAATCGAAAAGATACTGTACTATATTATTATTTCACTATTATTCAGTTTCACATTATTTGCGAGTACCCGCCTGGCATATTGGACGTGTGCGAATAATGGAAAAAAAAAAATTAAAATGGCAATTTCCACGTGTAAAATAATAATAATAATAATAAAATGATAGCAGAGAATTAAATGCATATACATATACATTATATATAAAAAAACACTTTCTCACATGACATTGAAATGTCAGCGGAAAACATTTTGTTCGTGATGTATAGGAAAATAATAATTCAACAAGGTGACACTGGCCCATGTGTCATACATACGTATAACATACTTCTTACATAATATTATATTATATAATTTCAGTTGCTATAAATAAATCATCTTCCATTAAATTATTTATATTATCATAGTTTTTAATA
Source organism: Myzus persicae (assembly GCF_001856785.1). Lineage (NCBI taxonomy): Eukaryota > Metazoa > Arthropoda > Insecta > Hemiptera > Aphididae > Myzus > Myzus persicae. The sequence goes on from NW_019103969.1 coordinate 123,987, forward strand.
TTATACTTATCACAGTGTGTAGTGTGAAATTCGCTGCCTATATAGTGTATGTTATATTACACGTTCCTAATGAAAGTGTAGAGGGATAGAGGGGTTTTGAGTTAAATCCACCAACAGTGAGTTATTTCTTAGTATTTATGTGGATTCTATATTCTGAAACAACGACATAAAACTGTACAATAATAATCGAAAAAAAATTGTCCACAGGTTTCTCTCGAATCATTATAAAGTATATTAAATTGCTACTATAGTATATTGCATGAGTATTGAGTACAGTACAATGCATTGTGAAAAGAAAAGCATACATTCAAATATACCTATACAAATTTAATAAATAGGTATGCCAAAGGTATAACAACTAGAAAATATTGATTATTTCTATAATGATTATGACAAATAGATAAAGTTAAAGTTTACCTTGTAATATTATACAAAAAAATAAAATAAAATCGGAACTTGAAAGAAGCTATTCAATGGGGTTCAATGGTTTCCAAATCTATAAACAAAACATTTACCTATGTGTTGTAACATTTAATTAATAATTATCAACTCGTTAAATTAATAGGAGACATGAAAAAAAACGAAGACATTTTAAGGACATTATAATCAGTCAGATATTGAAATATATTCGTGGAAAATATTAACTGCTTATATTTAAGTTACTTAGGCATGTCACATATCATATGATATGAAATAAATCAAGTAAATGGAGAGCGAAGCGAGCAGCTGGGTAATATATTTACTGGCTGATGTTACATAGACTGGTCTCTCATCGTGAGCTAGTCTGACCCACACAACTGAAATTCCCGGCTAAGCCACTGTGCAGGTATAAATGTCTAATGTATATTATTAATATTGTATATATATATACCATGAATCATGATTCATGCACGATGTGATACATTATATTTATTTCAAAATCTTTATTTCAAAACCATATCACCTACATATTATATACCGAATAGTGCAGAGCCCAATGCAGACACACAAACACACAAAGTTGTAAATTACTAGACCTGGGCCGTCTCTTGAAGTCGCTTAGGTATATAATATATTTTCTAAACTCGAGCCGGTTGCAAGATGACGGACAAAAATAATATTACATGGACGTGACTTGCATTCGCGATAATTTTCATCCGAAAAATAAACGCGTCATGTAATAACTCGAATTTGTTATTATTATTATTAATGCTATTTTTTTTTTCACTCAGTCTCGTCAACAAATTATACGTGGGTGTGATAATTTTTCGTACAGTATACTCGAATCCAACGTGCTTATATATTATACTATAAAGAAACATAATATGTGTACGCTTATAAAGATCGCGATGTTTCATTATTAACTTTATACAGATATACGTCTATATATTTATACACAAATGTCTTTTGTCAACACTAATCAAATATTAAATTTCATTATACGCTTCGTTTACACTGCTCACACACACTCACACAGACACGCACGCTCACTCACACATACACACACATGCATTGAATTTTTACAGAATAATAACTGTTGACCGAAATTCAATTTTTCTACTATTCGAAAACAATCATAATATTATATCGTCGTGACGGTTTCGTCTTTTTACGAGCTTGTGAGCACGTCATATTATATACGAGCCGACACTAATATTATATAAAACATTTGTTAATTATTTTTAAATTGAACTCTACAATGATTGTATTATATCGTTCTAATAGTTTGGTTGTTTGTTTTTTCTTATAAAATAATACATATTTTTTCCGTAAGGTTTCTCTCTCATTTAAAATGTTTAATCCCATAATAATATAGAGTAAGCATTAAATTACCCTTTATAGTCAATATTGTGCTTAACATATTGCAAACGAGTCGATAAAGTAATATTATTTTATTAAATTAGACATCTGCAGTATAAAACAAACAAACAATAAATCCTTCGGTTATTAAATATTTAGACGCATGACGCGCCAGTGTGCAAATGTTTGCAGACAACGTTAGTGAATGAAAAAAAAATACGTCTAAGCTTTTACAACAAATATTGTAATGTTATGCAAGTGTGCGTTGGAAGTAGAATAATATGCTTTTTATCATTTCGTTTTTTTAACTCGAAGATATTGTTTGAAATTTATAGGTTCTTATAAAACCACACATAGGCATACTCTGGGTTAAATTATTAGGGGGAACTATTTCTCACCGTTGCCCCCCCCCCAGATTACCCCTTTTAAACCACCAACACTTTAATATGTAATTTGTACACCATATTATATTGTATATGTATATATTATATATTATGAAAATATATAAAAGGTACTATAAATTGTTGCATGTTGT
>NW_019103969.1:126373-168145 GCF_001856785.1 Myzus persicae
TAATAATAATAATAATAATAATAATAATAATAATAGTAATAACGATGACGACGACGATGACTATGATGATAATAATGACTTAGATGTGTACGGTATAAAATTAATGGACGAAATTATCGATATACTGTTCGGTGTGAAATAAACCACTGCTGCAATATTCCACGATGAGCTAAAGCATTGTAATTACGTATACTGCGTAGCTGTATATATATTGTGAATAATATAGGAAAATAAAAAAAAATTAAAGTGAAACCACGACCACATAGCGTGTGGGTGAATGTGTATGTTTGTGTATACGGGCACATTCTAGTTTACAAACATTTATTATAAAATATTATATTATATGTATACATATATATATATTAATATTATGAACGCCGTGGAAAAAAATGAAATAAAAAGCAATAATAATAATAATAACAATAATAATAAATAAATACAAATAATAATAATAACTGTTCGGCCTTGTTTTGTAGAGGAGTTCTTTAATACACCATCTCGGGGTGCTTGTGGCTGCGGCGGTGGTGAGGGGTCTACCCGTGATTTCCCCATTGTTGTCTAATTGAGTGTATTTTTTTTATCCATTACCCGACGGCCGAGGGTCAATTAAAACAACGTGTTTGTGACCGCAAAAAGGGAGTGGATGCTGTGGTGGTGGGCTAATATGATATAATAATAATAATGATAATAGTATAAAAACGTCGTATAGAGAATATCATCATACTCATCCTACGTGATAACGATAAAATATTATTATACATTTAGACAGTTACACTCAACGAATTTGGAGTGCCCGAACACAAAACGTGCAAGTTGTCCCGTGCATCATATTTTTAGATCATCGGTACACCTGAAATAATAAAAATGCTCATCATTAGAATTATTGAATTAATAATAACATGATACGAATTTTTAAAACGCATTCAAAAATACTTCCTACACCTATAATATAATAGGTATATGAAGGACGTGTGATGAAATTGGAATTGTTACTTCAAAAGGGGCATCATATTTTGTACAGAAATTAAATCGGCATAATGCAAGATTGGTTTCTTGAAACTTATTTGAACTTTAAAGCATTTTATAATGAAAACAACAAGTTTAAATTCTAATTATTTATTTCTAAGGAGGTAAATACTTAATTACAATTTACATTTTACAATTCTACTGAGATAATTGAATGAGAATTATTTATTGCCCACCTGCAGGTTGTTGAAATCATCTTATTGAAATTCAATGCATTTAATCTCAGTTTACAACCTTAAGTTTCAGTTGTAAGCATCTAGTCGATTTCTCAGCTCCCTTAACTTTTAAGAAAACATTACATCCACAACATATATTATAAACCTTTTCTTACGTTACAACACAACAAACTTGTGTTCAGCAAAATCCATTTTGTGTCCCTATAATTTTAATATAATGATGAATTTATTTACAATGCAATTTAAAAGTAAGAAGGGCATCTAGTTTATTATTGATATTTAAATGTTAAAAAGAGTTGTGTGCATCAACGTTCAATTTTCAAATATATTTCAATAATTCGAACCAATGGACTTCATAATATATTTATATCCAATCACAATAATCTCAAGTTTAGATTGAAAGAGCAGAGAATTAGGATAAGCTATTGTCTAGGTGTGCGGTCTAGGAAATGAGGAAACAGGCAGCGTCATCGTTCGTGTGAATTTGATATTTGGCAACCTTCTTATAAAATAAATATGATATTTATAAAGTCACATTTAATTAATCATATCGTAATAACATTAGACGAATTAATGCGGCGAAATGAATAAACGTACTGCTATGGTAACGAAAATAGGTTGGTTCAGACCCAAATTAGATGAAGAAAATGCGGTCTAAATGCCAATAATATATTCGTATCTCATGATTAATTAAAAAATGAATATTTTTTGTCTATATCTATCAGTTTTTTATTATTGAACATACTCAATATATTGCGTTGGCAAGTTTCAAACTAAATCGAAAAGATACTGTACTATATTATTATTTCACTATTATTCAGTTTCACATTATTTGCGAGTACCCGCCTGGCATATTGGACGTGTGCGAATAATGGAAAAAAAAAAATTAAAATGGCAATTTCCACGTGTAAAATAATAATAATAATAATAAAATGATAGCAGAGAATTAAATGCATATACATATACATTATATATAAAAAAACACTTTCTCACATGACATTGAAATGTCAGCGGAAAACATTTTGTTCGTGATGTATAGGAAAATAATAATTCAACAAGGTGACACTGGCCCATGTGTCATACATACGTATAACATACTTCTTACATAATATTATATTATATAATTTCAGTTGCTATAAATAAATCATCTTCCATTAAATTATTTATATTATCATAGTTTTTAATATTATACTTATCACAGTGTGTAGTGTGAAATTCGCTGCCTATATAGTGTATGTTATATTACACGTTCCTAATGAAAGTGTAGAGGGATAGAGGGGTTTTGAGTTAAATCCACCAACAGTGAGTTATTTCTTAGTATTTATGTGGATTCTATATTCTGAAACAACGACATAAAACTGTACAATAATAATCGAAAAAAAATTGTCCACAGGTTTCTCTCGAATCATTATAAAGTATATTAAATTGCTACTATAGTATATTGCATGAGTATTGAGTACAGTACAATGCATTGTGAAAAGAAAAGCATACATTCAAATATACCTATACAAATTTAATAAATAGGTATGCCAAAGGTATAACAACTAGAAAATATTGATTATTTCTATAATGATTATGACAAATAGATAAAGTTAAAGTTTACCTTGTAATATTATACAAAAAAATAAAATAAAATCGGAACTTGAAAGAAGCTATTCAATGGGGTTCAATGGTTTCCAAATCTATAAACAAAACATTTACCTATGTGTTGTAACATTTAATTAATAATTATCAACTCGTTAAATTAATAGGAGACATGAAAAAAAACGGAGACATTTTAAGGACATTATAATCAGTCAGATATTGAAATATATTCGTGGAAAATATTAACTGCTTATATTTAAGTTACTTAGGCATGTCACATATCATATGATATGAAATAAATCAAGTAAATGGAGAGCGAAGCGAGCAGCTGGGTAATATATTTACTGGCTGATGTTACATAGACTGGTCTCTCATCGTGAGCTAGTCTGACCCACACAACTGAAATTCCCGGCTAAGCCACTGTGCAGGTATAAATGTCTAATGTATATTATTAATATTGTATATATATATACCATGAATCATGATTCATGCACGATGTGATACATTATATTTATTTCAAAATCTTTATTTCAAAACCATATCACCTACATATTATATACCGAATAGTGCAGAGCCCAATGCAGACACACAAACACACAAAGTTGTAAATTACTAGACCTGGGCCGTCTCTTGAAGTCGCTTAGGTATATAATATATTTTCTAAACTCGAGCCGGTTGCAAGATGACGGACAAAAATAATATTACATGGACGTGACTTGCATTCGCGATAATTTTCATCCGAAAAATAAACGCGTCATGTAATAACTCGAATTTGTTATTATTATTATTAATGCTATTTTTTTTTTCACTCAGTCTCGTCAACAAATTATACGTGGGTGTGATAATTTTTCGTACAGTATACTCGAATCCAACGTGCTTATATATTATACTATAAAGAAACATAATATGTGTACGCTTATAAAGATCGCGATGTTTCATTATTAACTTTATACAGATATACGTCTATATATTTATACACAAATGTCTTTTGTCAACACTAATCAAATATTAAATTTCATTATACGCTTCGTTTACACTGCTCACACACACTCACACAGACACGCACGCTCACTCACACATACACACACATGCATTGAATTTTTACAGAATAATAACTGTTGACCGAAATTCAATTTTTCTACTATTCGAAAACAATCATAATATTATATCGTCGTGACGGTTTCGTCTTTTTACGAGCTTGTGAGCACGTCATATTATATACGAGCCGACACTAATATTATATAAAACATTTGTTAATTATTTTTAAATTGAACTCTACAATGATTGTATTATATCGTTCTAATAGTTTGGTTGTTTGTTTTTTCTTATAAAATAATACATATTTTTTCCGTAAGGTTTCTCTCTCATTTAAAATGTTTAATCCCATAATAATATAGAGTAAGCATTAAATTACCCTTTATAGTCAATATTGTGCTTAACATATTGCAAACGAGTCGATAAAGTAATATTATTTTATTAAATTAGACATCTGCAGTATAAAACAAACAAACAATAAATCCTTCGGTTATTAAATATTTAGACGCATGACGCGCCAGTGTGCAAATGTTTGCAGACAACGTTAGTGAATGAAAAAAAAATACGTCTAAGCTTTTACAACAAATATTGTAATGTTATGCAAGTGTGCGTTGGAAGTAGAATAATAAGCTTTTTATCATTTCGTTTTTTTAACTCGAAGATATTGTTTGAAATGTATAGGTTCTTATAAAACCACACATAGGCATACTCTGGGTTAAATTATTAGGGGGAACTATTTCTCACCGTTGCCCCCCCCCAGATTACCCCTTTTAAACCACCAACACTTTAATATGTAATTTGTACACCATATTATATTGTATATGTATATATTATATATTATGAAAATATATAAAAGGTACTATAAATTGTTGCATGTTGTACAGTGCATCAACTCGTCCGATACAAATAGGTCTTTTGTCATATTATATTCACATGTAATAATATGTTATATAAACTTATATTTATAATATATATAATATACTAAGCTGTCATGGTTTAAGCTCTCATAACAAGTACACATTATAGATTGTTTATTTTGTAGCACAAAAAGTGTATCGGTGCTGTGTATTTCTTGTGAATATAGAATAATACGTTACTATATACATATATGTATATTGCATATACGCTGTATGCGTTTTCATAATTGTTTTCGTACTCGGGGGATATTTACACAGTAGCAATAACCTGCCCGTATAACATTATATTATTATTTTGAGAAAATAAAGAAAAACATCGACTGTACGCATATTAAAATATCTTTATAGATTGTATTATATTTTATTGTACGTCTGGTTTGTTGAACGAAATCCGTTGCCACAAAAAAATAACTTGTAAATATACCTCCCCGCGGTTAAATTGTTATTGTGAATTATAATACATACACATAACTATATGTATTATAGTATATACATAATTATATTATATATAATAAACTTACTATATACCTTCTTTCACCCGATACCTCTTGTAAGAAAAAGGGGTGCATGCGTGGGCTGCGGCTCGGCGGTTCGTATGTGGTTCAATACATTTCATCTCCGATATCACGTCACGATTGTTGTATATAATATCGTATACATATATAGTATATTATACTATACATAGTAATAATATATAGGTTTTTATATTATTGTTACACGCTGATGATACTCCGGTAAACCGATATATATATAATACATTATTATATTGTGCACCTATATAGCATATACGCTCACACGAATGACTGATATACGAGGTCAATCTGGCCGGAATGAATGGAAGGAAAAAAAAGCGAAATCGAAATGTTCGATCAAATGTCGCGTATGACGTTGGATACGTCGAATTTGAATAGGGAGGACCACCTCGAACCTCTACCTACCCATATGCATAGGATATTACGGATCGCCGCAAATTTTCGTGCCGGACCATCCGCCCTGCTGCAGGTGAATCTAGGTAATATATGAATATATATATATATATATAAATAATATATGTGAGCACTGAGGGAATACACACACACACGCACACACACACACGCATACGCATAATATTATATATGTGTACATGTAAAAACGGTCGGCCGAACACGCTGCCGCGTATATAATATAATAATATAATATTATACATTATAGAGTCCTTTGTCGGTACATTTCGGCTCACCTGCTGCACAGCATCGATGCCGCCCATGGCCCGGCAGATCGATCGTTTATAATAATGTTATGTTATTATTTATTATGCGCTATATCGACGTATCGTATATTATGTTCATGCAGCGATCGGTAATTTCTATTTTACTACGTATTTTATTTTTTTTCCCTTCCACCGGCAACACACATTTTGGACCTCCAAATCGTTGCATGGACCCCGATAACGAGGAGTGCGTGCAAGCACGTGTGGCCGAGTGCTAGCTGGCGTTGATTAAATCACGTATGTTATAGGTGTCGAGAAATTGGAAGCCATCACACGACGGAGATGACGACGGCGAAGACGACGACGACGACGACGACGTCCTTGATCGTCAAATTGAATACACTATCAACGTTCAAGTTATATATTATTATACATATACACACATACCACTCACGTCAACGTCGTACAAAGCGAATAGCCTTGCTCCAAAAAAAAAAAAAAATAATAATAATAATAAAAACCAATTGGCGATATCTCTCTCCACACGCGTGTATATAATATATTAGATATTATATCGCATTATATAGATATATTATAGTATAATATTATATTATTATCATTTGCACGTCATTGCAGACGCGACGTGCATCGACGACGCTAGCGACGAGACGAGGAGATCGCAGATTCGCACCATAACATTGGAATCATCAAGATTGTGTGTAGCCCGGGGTGCGACGAAAATTCGATTTTATATTTTTTTATTCTCATACTGTCGGCTATCATGGTATATATTTTATACGTCTTATTAACGTCACGCGAGATGAAAATAAATGTACACGGCGTTTTTGGTACCGCATAATACCATATAATATTATTATATTTATGTATAATACATATACATGTACTTATACCTAACTAGGTATAAATTACTGATGTGCCACTATAGGAATGCGAATAACGTTTTCGGAGACAATGAATATTCCCCAACCTTTTGGGAAGTTTCTTAAAAAAAAGTTAACTTAATTCAAATAGAGGGACCGTATGTAAACAATAATGCTAGGTAATAATAAATGAGTGATTTAACATTTACACTGACAACCTTGGAATTTCCGAGTCTTCTTATTTTCCTGTAATATTCTCGGGTATATTTGTCGTTTGGGTAATTTACAAGCTTAAGTTTGGTTAAACATCCAAACAAATATGAACGATATTTAAAAACCTACTGTGGGAAATTCCTGGTATTGGGAATATTCCCGTTAATTTGCACATCTCTATAACGGGTATGATATAGCCGATGAAGGTACTACGACGAGGATGTGCGTTTACAATATATTTTACACTATCGACAACACTGTTGCGTAATAACAATAATAATTATAAGACATTGCCCTTAAAAATTAGTGCTTTTTAAAATATATTCCCGGCAGAAAAGTCGAAGTTTTTTGTCCGAGGTGCACGGACTAATCGAGAAACGCTGTGCCGGACATTTAAACGCATTTGTGCGGACCGCACTAAAGTACAATCAATTTAGGGGCCGAGACGATTTACATCGAATCACATAATATATTATATGTGTATAACATGCCGTACGGTCGTCTGCACAGTCGTCTGCACACTACACACGCTCGTACGTGTGTGTATATGCGTAATAAGTCCGATGCAGGGACATAAATGCATATAGATTTCTTTTTTAACCCTCGGCGAGTGATATATCGTATAAATAGTACTACCGGTCGTGAAAATTACCAGATTAAGACTGCACCCTCGTCGGCTGGCGTGGGCATTCCGGCCACCCTGGATTTCTTTCGTTTTTTATTATTTCGGTATATTTTTTTTTTTCTATATACGTATATTATACCCTCCGAATACACCCTGCCGCCGCGACCAGACCATTGTTTTTTATTATTTATTTCCCCGGGATTTTTATACGTTTTTTTCGTCCCTCGCGCCCGCGGTCCGTGATTGTATGGAAAACAGATGTACCCTATATTTATTATATACATACACACATACGTGTACACGTATCTGTGTAGTGATATACTTGTGTATATATACGCGGGAATAGGAATATTTTCCCATTGATGACGAAGGAACTCATAAAAAGCAATTCGCGATCCCCCGACCGCGCCCGGTCTTAACTCTTGAACCCCCGAAAACATTCATTGGCCGTCCGCACAAATTACACCCGTTTTTTTTTTTTTTATCATTCTTTCCCGGTTTTTATTTATTGGTGTACGGTTTTATTACTTTTTTTTCCCGACCATTTCTTTTACATTCGTCCGTACAAATATTGCGGTCTGTGCAATATAATATAATATATACACAAACACATATACTGCATATTATTCTACACGCACGAAAATAATATTGTAAATACGGAAAACGAACGCCAAACGACTAAATAAAATAATATAACGGTTATACTTACGCTGTACTTCTATTAAATTATATAATTCGTACGCTGCTACGATTTTTATTATTCCGCTTAAATCCGATTTTCGCTCGCTCCATAATCATCATCAACATCATCAGCATAGTAATACAATTATTAAAAATAGGCACATATTTATTAAACAAATTTTAAACACTTAATTTTTTATAAAAAATTGGGAAATTTACCGTCTGCAAACTATTACAGGTTCGTAATCCACGTGCTCCAAGCTTATATTATGCATAACGGTACGTCATAGTCTACAGTGACAATTGCCATAAATATAATATATTATATTGTATGTAAAATGCTCGATTCCGATTTTGGAACATTAAATAAGTCCAATGATTTGTATATTTTGTATAGTGATCGTGATGGTTTCGCATTATAATAAAAATAATAAGCAATACAACGTCAGTCTTATAATCCTGAAAATTGTATACAACAAATCATAATCGTGCAGCGATAATATTATATAACTTATATATGTATGGGTAATATCGTTAGGCATACTCGAGATGGTATAACATTTGAATGACGACAGAATGCCATAGGTTATAGCGTTTACGCGAGCGTCATTGATGGAAAAAAAGAAAAAAAAACTACAACATAACAATACGATTATCCAAATTACCCGTTTCTCTTTAAATTACCCTTGTGGCCGCACGCCGCAGTGCTTATATACATATATGTATAGTCTACACTGTAATATATCGTGTTCCCATAGAAATTGTGACCAATCCCATTCAGGATTTGACCCACTGAGATGAGGTGGAAGTGAGGAGAACAAACCTCGATGGCACAATACAACAATCAACAATGCAGCGCGGCAGTGTTGTATTGTCGTACAATAACACCTGTTTTGCGGGGAATCGTTCGTTTTAGACACGATGCACCCCCTCTGCCCACAGCCGCCGTTTGGTCGAAACGGTCAAACCAAACAACATTACGGCAGTCACGAGGGATTATGTAAAATATCTATGTGTATAGATTGTGTATATACGTTATCATATTATGATTATCGTTATTTTTTGGACAATAATATTTTTTTTTATACATATTACATATCATCAATTCGGCCGACAAGCGCAATAAAATGTGTGATATTTTGAAACTGCAACTTCCCTCCTACCTACGCATTATTATTATTATTTGTAATAAATGATAAATAGTATTACACAAACCTCGAGCGGATATACATTATACAGTGAGTGTGAGACCGAGCACGATGCCGTATAAAATATTATATTATTATTATAATTTTATGTATTTCGAACGCCGGAGGTGTTTTATTTTCTGTCGTTTGGTCGATATTTTCACACGACTCTGTCAAATAGTTTGAGGTATGGGTACGCGTGATTATGTAGAAACGAAATTCTCATTGAAATCGAAGGTCGCTGTATATATATATAGAAAATAATAATAAACGCGAAGAGTGTTTTGTGCAGGGCGGCTGAAAGAACTTGGTAGCTTTCAATAATTGAAGCGTGTCCCGCCTATATTATATCCTTGGGCTTTAATTCCAAGTCACTGGATTGCTTGTATTGTTCCGTGGGCGTGTTTTCCTCTTATTTCTCCCCCTTTTTATATTTTGTCGAAAAAAAAGTTTCGACGTGAAATCTGAAACATTTAAAACTCGATTTTTCTTCTTCTTTATTATTATTATTATTTTTCCCTGCCGGAGAATAAAACAACTACCCAAATCACTCGAAACAAAGGGGCCCCAAATGATTGGTAGGTATTTCAATTTGTCAAATTGGTCACCCGGAGCAGGTATTGTATATAATCACTATAATCGAATGATGTATGACGCCACTTTGTTACGCGAGTCCTTGTGGTCACGGTGAGTCGCAAAATAATATTATATATAATGTTAATGATATTATTATTTGTTTCATATTTTAAAACACTTTTGTACGATACAAAAATATGGAGCGCGTTATGCGATCAAAAAACGCCATCGCTGAATATTGGAAAATTCACGGCTTATTGATTTTCGCAGCGTTTTATTTGCGGTTATACCAATAGCATGGACATTGGACATGTATATTATATAGTTACCCGGAGGCAATAAACCATTAACCATCATGGCTATGAATTGAATGCATTAAAAAACAATGAAATACGCATGCACCTACTTTTGCACTTCGACATAGATAGATGATTGACACCTAACTTAAACACAAACAATTCTAAAATATGTGAAATTGTAAAAATAAACATTTTAATAAAATGCACAACAATTATGTAGGTACCTGTATAGCTTGAAAATTGATGTTGAAAGCTAATAAATAAAACCAATACATTTTTAATATTATCCATGCACAAATATAAATTTGAATTAGGAATGAAAAATATAAGTAGGTATATAATATATGAGTGTATTACTAAAAACGATCTTTTTGAAGAATTTATGCCACATTAATTTTATATTTGTATTAGGTATCACATTATCAAACAATTACATAAGGTATAGGACCTACTTGGTAAGATCAAATTAATTAGCCAAATCCTTAGTTTTTTCTCTCTACGCCCTATGCTCATTCGTATACAGAATGAAAACAGGTAGATAAATGCATTAATTGCACTAACATAATAATATTTATTATTTAAAATAGTTAGAATTTTTTGCAATCTCCAGTTTAATTTCGATAATTTATACTCAATACCCTTTACAAAAATAGTAAGTACATATATTATGTTATATACATTTGCCCGATAATAGACACCCTGCAACTTTTAGAATGTACACAAATCTTTGTCAAAATTTAAAGTGAATTGTATTCAACATTTGTTTGAAATTTAGTCATTAGATAATAATATATTTCATTAAAATGCTCAAGGCGTGCTTGAAACAATAATTTTTTCTTGACATTTTCACGGAAAACGATATCGGCGAGACGCGCGTGTGTACACAACTAAATACAATATTATTATGTTATACAGGTGTAGGTACTGACGAATAATAATAATATTATACTATTTACGTGTACGGTGAACAATTCTATCTCTGCGGTAATGTCCGGTTTCGGTATAGGTACGCGGTTGTTTTAAATATCGTGCGGAAGTATGCTCCGTGGACCAAGGAGATTTCGATCTGCGTGCCGCAGCGGCGCGGCGGTGTGGTGGTGCGGCGGCGGCGGGTCACAGCAGGAGAGGAAGTAATCAGGAACGCGGAGAGTACAAAAACGCAATTACCTCGGTTGTGTTTTGGGATCCGTTTTAAAGAACAAAGACCATCAGCTGTGTAATATATAGTGCCTACGGTTCTGCAAGCGGAATTTCTTGCAATTCAAATTACTATATTATTATTATTATTATTATTATTATTATTATTATTACACGTATATATATGCGCACGACGAACCCTGCGCAGCCGCTCACAGAAAATATAAAAAACGATTCCTACGCATTTCTACTGTTATTTTATGTAAACTATCTAATACGCGTCCGTGGTGATGGGAGATGGATAAAATAAATTGCAACTCATCGATTCGCATTCACACACATGCGGACCTGCATGGTCGTAACCACGTAATATTTATTTGTGGGATAGGGACAGAGCGCTGTTAAACGCAAAGTTAAAAATAACCTGTAAGTATAAAGCCCCTCAAGCCACCCCCCCCCCAACCACAATTCCAACATTAAATTTGAAAAAATCTCTTTCTATTGGCAGGTTAACAATAACATACTATAATATACAAGTATATCGACTTGCAAACAACGAACACACATTTAATTTAAAACTACCGTCATCAGTACTATTCAAACAGCTTACAGCAGCTCGATGTTCTAGCATTTACGACAACTTGATATAAGTTCTAGTATTGTGACAACTTTCTAATGATTTCTACAATATACACTTTTTGAACATTTTAGAACCTCCGTCTTGTGAAATAATATTTAAAAAAAAAAATATTATTACCATCTTAAAAATCATAAAAATAATCATACGCGTTCTTAGACATTAATTTCACTATTTTAACTAATGAAAAGTTCAAAAAAAGTTTAAGGTAGGTACAAATATCAATAGCCACTAAGATTTCACTAGAAATATAATAGAGTATTTTTTTTTTTACTGACATAAAAAAAAATGCATAATTTCTATTCATATTGTATTAGGTTAACAATATAAGCAAACGTGAAATGAAAAATAGTAGAACCTGGTGGTTTGAGATAAGGAAACGTCCAATGACAGTACTTCAAAAATTCAAACTTAGGATTTTTTTTTAAAATGTATTTATTTTGTATACTACATAGAGGGGGATGGCACATTAGTACTCGGCTATTTTCTTTTAAAACGACGCGTACGAGTGTCAAGTAATGTATTAGAAGCAAAAAATGGGGGAAGGGGGGATTTGAATTGTTTTAGGCAATTGTATGTAGTAATGGGATGCTACCGATGAGAGCAAAAGTGTTTAGTTTTTGGATGAAAAGGTCATTGTGTAAAGTGTGGTTATTTAAGTACCTGCTGAGAAGCGTTTACCACTAACCAAATATTTATGGATTGAAAAGATTGTAGTAACTTTAAGTTTGATGCTCTGAAAGGCCCTCAAAATTAAAAGGCATAACTAGAGATCATTGAATGACAAAATAACTGTTTGAAACTATTATTTTGCTTTATAGAGAGTTTTTAGATCGTAGACGTTTAATTAGTTAGGTTTAATTATTTTATACGGGCATTTAAAGATAATAAATATTAGTTAATGGCTGTTTTGGAATTGTGCAGCCTTTTGCTGAAACTTTAAGGTGAAACATAAAATAATGGTCATAATAATAATCTATTTGTAGGTAACTACACTACGTATAGATATTGGCGAAACATTTGAACAACTATGGTTGTAAACTATTATGCAATTTCACAAAACATTGATGAAAGTAGATATAAAAGTTATACTAAACATAGTTTTACTTTATGGTCAGGTAGATATTGGGTATTATTAGTATTAAGTAGGTACTTGTTTAAAGCTTGTATGAAATCACTCTACAAACTTATAATTGAAATCTATACAAAACAGAAATGCAAAGATATCTTGGATTTACGATTACTTATATAAATTCAGTATTGTGATACCATTCTAAAAAATTATCAAAATCCCATTTGTACATTTTAAGGAGTTCCTCTTGTGTAGAAATATTTTTTAAAAAAATGTTATTATCATCGTGAAAATCATAAAAATAATCATACACATTTTTAGTTATTAATTTCACTTTTTTGATTAAATAAAACTTAAAAAATAATTTTAAGGTAGGAACAAAAATACGAGGCATCGACACAAGAAAACAAGATTTCATCAAAAAATAACTAACTACAAATTCTACCAGATTTTAATCAAAGCTTATGAACATGAATAAAAAACTATGTTACTAATAAGGTTCGATTTTTTTTAATCAATTTTAATAAACCCTACTAACCTACGAATATCAGAATTATGTGACTCCAGCAGCCGCATTATGTGTATATGTGTATTCTTGCTTAACTATGTTTTGTATCATTTTATTTTTCCTGATGAATAAAATCATGAACAAAATTTGAACATGGTCAAATACAAACATTTTCAAAATCGGAACTAACGAACACGGTATTGTTGTTTAAAATCTTGAAAAATAACGTCGAGTAAAAAAAAAGAGAAGAAAAAACACTTTTTTAGATGAAATTAACATTTAAAACGTAAATGGCGAACGCATTAAAAAAATATTGTATTCAGTAGCTGTACTCAAACGTATTAACTAGCTGTCATTGTGACGAAGGTTACCTGCGCGATAATCATTCGTTAGGAAACTTAATCGTTCATATTTTTAAATTGTAATTACATTATTATTAATAACTTTGAAATTTAAAAACAAATTGTGGTTGGAAATATAATTAAATGTAACTTGATTATTTTTTCGTAATTTAAATCTAAAAAACCGAAATTTTAAATCACCATCTAAAATAATGTTTTCACTATGGGTTTAAATTATTTTATGCAACATCGTCTTATAGGTACTTTTAATACCTAAATCGGTGCAACTAGTAACACACCTTAAACTAATAGTTATATGGGGCAGAGATATATGGGGAGATATATAATGGTAAATCACTTTTTTTATGCATTATTTTAATACATGGTCGATAGTGAGAAATAAAATAAAAATTATGTAATTTTACACATAAATTGTTTTATCTGCACAATATATCATAACTAAATATAGTAAATATATTATACTATGAATGTGTAATATGAGATAAAAGATTTATTTAATACATTTTTCGTTCGCTGTACTTTGAAAACGGTTAAGAAAATATTAGTTTATCCTCTTGGGAAAGATACGAAATAATTCAATGCACCGACTGAACTTGAATAGACCTATACACACAAGCCCCCGAGGAGGCTTTAGGAAAGGTTTAAATCTGCCCGGATTTATTTTGCAATCTTGAACGAATGTTCGACGCGGTTAGGCGTTTTAGAAATAATACTAGGTAGGTATATATAAAATATAGAAGAAAAAATTATAGAATTGGTACAGAACATGATTCTCCGAAAACCAAATATTTATTTAGCCACTATAATAATACATATTATTACCTGACATCTGGGTTAAATATATATTATAATATAATACATAAAATTCAGTATTTGTTACACCCGATGAGTTTACTTAACGGCGCGACAAAGATGGAAAAAAACTGATCCGAACAGATACAAAATTAATATTTAGTTGTATATTATATAATATTATCATAAAATACCTGGATAGCTACTTTCGGAAGTGTTATAAAAAATAAAAAATATGATATAGTATTAATATTTTATCGGCTTATTTTTTTTCTATTATTATTATCGTCAATGAGCAGAATATAAGTATCATTATATTATTTTCTACGATTATCTGTTATAATCATAACTTCAAAAATAAATTAAATTAATACAATAATAAACTGTAATCGCTGTGTATTATATTTACCCATTTAGATTTTAATATTTAGTAGTTGTCTTTTCATTTGTATACTTCATATTTCATGAATACTAGCTGCGCCTACGATTAATAACTAAACATTATAATTTATAACACAGGTAACATGCCACATGCCTAAATCATACAATTTAATGTATAATTATAATTATTTAAGTACGATAAACGATTCGTTTGATAAGTCGCCTGTAACGCGATATGGACTGAGTATTCGACTACACTACCTATACCACTTATAGAACTTTAAAGAAAGCGATGTTTGACAGTTATATTATTATTTACTTGTCCTCACTTCGAAAATCGGCACACGGAAGTGCACACCGTCTCCACTCATTGGACAATAGTGGATAATATTATACCATTCTTGCGGGCGGCAGGCAAAATAGTTATTATAATGTTTTGTGGTAATTCATTTTTTACTCTTTGAATCTCTTATCCCCTCTCCATATGTGTTCAGTATTCATTCATTCACCTCCGTGGATCCGTTGCTTCCTCCCTTGTCACATTTTATATCGAGTCGGCTTTTTTATGATATTGGAATCTATGTTTTCGTCCTATTTTCACGTATACACCAACATATTGTATAATATAGTTATTGATACGACGCGTGTGCCTCAATTTGCTAGGTACGACAAAAGCTGTTTTATTAGCGATCGGTTGTTTCGGTTTGGTATAATATATTACGTGTAGGGCATATATTTCAAGATATTGTTTCGTGCCTGTTTGTAATGAAAACGTATCGTAAAAATATAAATATTACACTATAATAACACACGAATCTGTTGACACGAACTGTACACGGAAACAAAACAATATTATTGCAATTAATTAGAAATCATATTTACATAATATTTATGTATGTAAAAAGTTATTGAATACGCATCATCTTTCGCTTTGCCCATGGCTCCGTATTGGTCACCCGATCTATAACGTCATGTGGCTATTGAGTCTTCTTTTGGATGTATTATTAGAAATAATACGTTTAAGATACTGTGTACCACCATTATCATCAACCGCAAGGGGAGCTAAAGAAATGTGTCGATTATAATGCGGATATTCATATGGAATGAGCACGAGTTCCGGTACTAGATGCTCTGTATGAGTGCAGACCATGCAAGGGAACCCACAAAAACATATTATTTTATAGGTACCATTAAATAAATTTGAAATATTAATTTTTTTACGATGTATCATATAATATTATGATGTCGATGTTAACTTATAAACTCAAAATATAATATGTATACATTATAATATTACATCGTGTTGGAAATTGTACAGGACTCGGTTTACGACTACCTACTAATGCCTATATACATACGGATAGATGATGTATGCATAATACGACAAAACGACGACGTACGATTAAATTATTATGTTGTCGCGGTATTAAACACGGGACCGCGTTTGCCGGGACGTTATATGATAGTAATAATAATAATAATAATAATAATAATAATAATAATAATAATATATTATAATGAAAATCTGAACTCCTCGGCCGTCGTCGGTCGTCGCGATGCGGTCGGTGTGACGTTGGAGCGTATACCGTTTCCGCGGGGGAGGCGCGGCGGCGGAGTTTCGGTAGCGACGAGGCGGCGGCGGCGGCGGCGGTACCTTTCTGCCGAATGATTAATCGCACGAAACACAACGTCGGCCAACTGCGAAAACGTCGCGCCCCGGTCGTCCCGCGCGTTTACGCGATTAGATTCTGTCGGAAGCCGCTGCAGCCGTCGACGCAGCCCACCCTACCCCGCCCCTCTCCGGTCGTGTACATAATAAATCACGTGGCACTCTGCTCGTGTACAAGTATATACGCGTACACTATTACGTATATATATATATATCGTATCGTATCGTATCGTATCGTATCGTATCGTATTGTATGTACGCGGTATAGAGGGATACGACGGCACTGGACGGCTGCGGGTTAGAGACGGATAGTGTGTGTGTGTGTGTGAGAGAGAGAGAGAGGGAGAGAGAGAGAGAGTTAAAACGAATATTTGATATACCTATAATATGTGTATAAATCTTATTTAATATAATATGGAATATAATAATATGCAAGCCGGGTTGCATAGTCTAGAAGGTGACCGAGACAAATATTTTATTATTATTATTATTATTATTATTATCGTTATTACACAGATGATGATGATGATGATGATGATTATGATAATATATGGACAGTATGATGCCGGTTATCCCGCTCTCGTAGGAATAGTAAGTCTCGTGGTCTCGTCACTGACCATGTAAAAATTAGAGGGACTACATATACGAGGGTGGGAGGCGTGTGTGCACCAGCCCAGGGAGCGTTCATTAGCGGCTATTCAACCGCTCTTAACGCGTCCGCAGCGTCCAACCCCGTCACCGTCAATTTATATGATGTGACCGTCTGTGTATACATGTGCCCCCGTCGTCCATGCATGATTTTTTGGGGATGATGTGTCGCGAGTCCAACGACTTTTGTACGAGCATCGTGCTCGTATATATACATACGGAGATACATTTTTACATAATATTGTACAGTGTGTAATGTTCATAGCCGTCGGCAGCCGTTGACGGTCTGGCAGCGATACATATTTTACCTATGTACAGCCTAAACCTATATTAAGTCTCTATGATAATATGAGTTATAAACTACATGCCACCTGTGTTTGGGTTGTAGTCAGTCTTGTAAATAATTTAGTAAGATAAATAGAGAATTTATAATAATACATTTTTAACTGTGAATTATACTCGACTGAAAATGCAATACTTTGACAGAGGAAACATAAGAGCATTTTATTATTACATACATTATAGGTTGTACAATTTTCTATAAAATTAACTTAAAACATGAAAATTGGTTGTGATAATTTATAAGGCAAAACATGAATTTATAAAAAAAACTCGGAAATATTTGATGGTATTTTAAAATATCTACAAGTATTAATTTGTACTCAAATAATTATTTTACTCACCATCTCACTACAACTGTACTTGAATACTTTTAAGAAGTATCTTTTACAAGACTGGACTTGAAGACAAAAGACAAATTTTAAAATTAACGATTTGCCCTAAAGATGACGTATAATAATAATATATTAAAATAATAATTGTTCAATAAAAAAGAACACTAAATTATCTCTGGGCTCGAACGAAAAATATTCGTAAAAATATAATTTTATTTATGAAAGACATCAAACTGTACAATTTATTTTAAATTATTTTAGTCCATATTATGTAAAACAAGCCAATGGTCACGTTATAGAGGCTTTTTCTTTAATAAAAAAAATTATACAATAGTTTTTGGGTTTTCCTATGTAATACTCTTGTTGTGTGTTCAGGCATAAAAGATTTATCATTGTAGGAAAATAATTGGCCTATAATCAATAATAATTGTCAATACCTCATGAGTACTCCGCAACCAGACAGATATATTTTACTTCTACAATGACTAATAATAATAATTGTTATAATATCCAATTAAAATTAGATAGGTACAGGTGTTTTTTTTCGAAATCAATCATAATTATAGTATAATAATTTGTTGTTAACGGTTATATTTTAGTTGGACCGTTATACCACTATATATCTTTGCAGGGTGTAACAAAAATATAACATTTATAATAAAAATACGCATTATAATATAACTGTATGAGTTGTATACTCTCGGGTTTTTGCAATTTGGATTTTCCTCAGAGTTTTTACTGGAGGTCCGGTCAAGGGTCCGGGTTTAGTTTGGGTGCCTTGGGCACATTAAAATATTACGGTTGCCGACTAAAAGTCGACGTATATTCGCTTCACGCATAAATATATACATATATCATTGGATATTATATTATACCCGTATATATATATATATATTATATATAATATGTATATACTATATTTCCGTTGTACATAATTTCCGCATTCGTCGAGGCATAAATCATAATAATATAATACATAGTACGTACTTCGTCCCTATACACCACTCATCGCGATATGTACTGCGGCGCGATCGTGTATATAAGTACTTTTGCGGATTTTCATATTTTGTCTCGTAATATATTATATATATTAATATCATTAAATGGGGCTCTACCAGCACTCCGTATTTCACGTCGTCTCGTTCAACAACTGAGACACGTATTATACGTTGCTGTACCATCGATTTCAATAATTGGTACCTATTTACGACACCGACACGGATGAGACTGATTTTATATTTTTGCGTTCATTTTATTGTATGCATCAATTTCATTCTCACCGTTGCACGGTTTTCTTGGGCAGCTAACAAACTAGAATGTTAGGAGCTTATAACATGGGCTTAGACATTTTTTCCAGTTCCATACTAGATTCTTAATACTTAACTTATAACTAATAACTCACTAACAACTAAATACTAGATAATCGATACTCAATAAGTACATTACTAGGTGAATACAAATTTCAAAAATGTCGATTGTGATTTTTTTTTCACTATCCGAATTTAATCATTTTATTTAAGTCCAGTAACTCATAAATCATAAGTAAAAAGTACAAACTGTACAGTACTACTGTTAGTACCAATGTGGGTAAATGCTTATTTGGGTGAGATGGTGTTGAAATTTGATTTTGTTTGGGCGTTTTGGTAAGTGGGGCATTCGACGAATATGTGTAAGGATATACGCACCCGGATTCGGTTCCTTACACATTTCATAATAACGTGTAACTAAATATAGTACGCCCAATACGTACCCTGGTGCTCATGGTGTCCTTAAGTTGTTGAATTGTATTTATATTATGATATAAAATGACAGCCATTTGTTCAATCTATGTGGCTAGTATAGTAAATATATCAATGTAATATTATATTAATATTATTATTAATATTATACCTAGTAAATTGAATAATTATCTTTGTATTTTTAAAGTTGAATAATATCAAACCTAGTGAGTACCACCAGGTCAGACGAGGACATTTATTTTGATATCAACCTAATACTTTATATTATACTGTTTCTAATTGTATTATGAACACCGTTCATAGGTACATTATGATACAAATAGAATAAAAAAGCTGACAGTTCAGTCCAGAGTATCTAAGGTCTTATCGAACATTACTTGTTAAAATTAAATTTATATTTTAATATAATTGATACAGATATAAAATAATACATCCCTCCCCGATAAAAAAAATTGTCTCGATACAAGACACTCGATACTTTTCAGAAGAGTATTGTGATACGCAGTATGCAAGGTAAAATTGAATTTAAGACATAATATTGTATATACCCTAGTGTATTAGGTTATAATGACTGCAATAACTTACTTACAGGTAATACGGTATCACTGATATCTGTGACCTGTATTTTGTTCTACAGTTCATGTACACAATAGATCACGACTAGGAACTAATATGCACCAGTGTAAGTAATATTTTTTTTTTATACACATGCCAATAGAAATAAATACAAACATACAAACATACTCGTACAGTCGTCTCAATTACTCTTCAAGAAGGATTAAAGTTAACTTAAGGATGTCAGTGCAATATTGGTTTTCTCTAATATTTTAAATCAAATAGATTCACAAATTTTCAAATTTAAATTTAAGAACATTACCTTTGTACCTACTTTGACTATCTTATAATATTGTAATTTGTATGTAGGTTCCGAGGGTATAAATTATTACGACATTAAAAATTATTTGTATAGTATTGTTAAAAGCCAACGCAAGGACACGAGTAAATTGTTTCGATCAAAGTTTGACAATTTGTGAATTCACTCTATTATTAAAATTCAAAAATAACAACACTGTGTTGGTTATGGTAAACATAACATAAGCTTGCTATCTTGCCCGTTAATCAGAGAAAGAAAACAAATTGTGCGCTGACATCCTCTTAAGTACTTTTCGAGTTATACTCTATAGTATAATAGATAATTCAGATGTCTTTACCGAACTCAATTCCAAGTAATATTTGTTTTCACCTGGACCAGAGCTCGATGTGAATATTTTCGAATACTGCACAAAGTTTTCGATGCGAGTATGATGGACTTATATGTCCACAGTTTAGGATTGATTTTTTTTTTGGTCACATCCGAAAAGACTTAATTTAAAAACCATAACTATTATACAAATATATATTTATATTATAATAAACAATGTGCGGGAAACTATTTTTTTATAAATACAATAATATGTATGCAACGGACACAATGGACTTGCGTGGCGCACGGCCAGCTTTAATAATAATAATAATAAGTGGGATCCGTGGAACCCTTGCGAAAAGTCATTACGACTATAGTATATATTATATATAGGTACATTTATCTGCTCTGCATTCTCTGTCTGACTGTCCTCGTCTCTGTCTCCATCATCCCCATCATTCTCCTCCCTCTCCCACGAGTCGTATATTAAAGAATTCGGTACCAACTGTGGATATTGTGGGCATATTAATCCTGTCCATAATTATAATAATTATAAGGCGTAATATATACACCCAGAGTAATATATTCTTATCAATTTTATAAGTGACGTGAACACTAGTGTATATAATATATGTACATAATACATATTGCATACCAACATATAAAATTATGTTATATAGTAATATATCATATTATTATGTATAGTAATAGGCACGGTATAACGAAGAAGGTAATTATTTACAGCCACAGCGACGTCAACCGAGCGCGTTTTCTGAACGACGTAATTTCGGTTTATTTATTTTTTTTTTTTAAATAAAACGGATTTTTTTCTCCTGTCGACTTTGAATTGTCTCTCGAGTGTCGAGTGTAATGAGCGTCTATTCACTCGGCTCGCGTTCGGCACACACACACACACACACACACACACACACACCTATATAGTACCTATGTATACGCATTCGTGACGAAGCGGCGGATGCGGAGGATATACGCGGACACGAGACACGATTAGCGGCAAACCTAAATAATAATATGCATATATATATATATATATATATTTACACGTGTAATTCGTCAACCGATATTTATTTATACAAATTAGTCCGTGACGACCGCGACAATCGCGGGGGCCTTTAATGGACTGTGAACGATTGTTTTTGTTTCGTTACGTGTTTTTTTATTCTCGTATTAAAATGTGTGCTGTATACATAAATTATATATATTTCGTTACTCGCCGTTAGGTGGAAACCACTCGGGCGGAGAGCCGCGGCGGTAAAGACCGTCGGGCGACCGTTGGATGTCGTAGTACCTATTTATTATTATTGTTGTATATAATATATAGATAATATGCCTGAGTAAATTGAAACGTCACTAAAACAAAATAATACGTCCGGGTCCATCATTATTGTTGCCGATGGATTATGCTCCTGAAATGGTTGAAATCTTCACTTCGTTATAGTTTCGGCACGAAAAACAAAAAATACGACAAAAATCACCGGTGCCGCCGGCGCCGATGTCGCCGTCAGCGCAAACCTTAAGGTTCAACCCATACCAATGTCATGTCTACCACCTGAAAACCGCTGCTCCGATAGTCTCATCTCACTATAAAAAATAAAAAGAAAAGAAAAACATTGTTGATCGTATAATTTCCCAATAGCTAACAGCTGTCGTCGTATAGTGCACACTGCACACCGTAATAATAATATTATACTATTATCTCTACAGCTGAATCATGACGTCATAAGACGAGTAGGTGTACCTATGGGCATACATGCGTAGATTAGCCGATTTCCAGAACGACGCGAAAGTTGTTCGCCGCTTCTGATGTACGTCATCATCGTGCTGATACAACAAACTCGGTCCGTGCCACAATATACGCTGCCGCCGCCGTCGTCGCACTATTATTATTTTGTAGTACAACACGTGTGTAATATGGGGTTGTGTGTGTGTGTAGGTTTTGTTTTCGCCGACGCACGTATGCGTTCGTGAAAAGTGTCAAGAACAATGGTGGCAAATAAGCTGCTATATACACAGGAGACGACGCTGCACCGTCTCACCGCGGGAGGTGCGTGAAAGAATCGGTCGGCCGAATGTGTGTGCTCGTGGAATTCCGCTGTAAAAGTAGATCGCACGCTGCACGTCGGTTAAAGTAGCTCATCGCCGCTGCCGCCAGATATCTGCCACGGCGACGTGTGGTCCGCAGGATTTTGCCGATTTGTTCGTTCGGCGTATATACTATATAATATTATATCGGCGTATATAATATGTATTATAGGAAATAAATTGTCCCGACAGACATGACTGAGCGATCCGTCGACCATCGTCGCCTAGCCGGAACCGCTGTAAAGCTATGAGCATGCGATTTGATCAGTGTTTTCGTTTTATTGGCCCGCTAAGAAAGGATTCTCCAAAATCTACATAATATTGAAAAGGTCATCAAATAAGGATTTTACAATTCGAGGTGGAAATTGAAATTCTAGTTTTGTTTATAAATAGTTGATATTTGTTGCAGGTTATAATAGTAATAGGATTTTTATTTGTATACCAATATAAATTATGGCCATTGATTACGGATGAGGTAAAATCCGACGTCGTACCTTATACATTTTTAGAAAATTAAACAGAAACAACTACTGTTAATAAATCAAGGTGGTGTAATGAATAACAATATAAATAATGGCATTGATTTAAAGGCAATCTCTATCAGTAATATGAAAACTGATCAAAAAAAAGTTACAATATTAGAAACTTATGACCTGCGTTCATAGACTAACACAATTGAACACGATACAGCAACGTATACAAGGTTTATTAAATGTGTGAATAGTAATAATATTATATACAGTACACTATCCGCTGAGTCAAGGGTTGTATATTGAATATCACAGAAGTAGCGGAGTACGAGTTGAAACAAATTGAACTATATGATTATTTATCTATTATTTAGGTTATTAAACCTAAAGTAAATCAAATGAATAATGTTACTTAAAAATGTAAAAATTACTGTTGTCTCTACTTCACGATTCTAACTCGACTGGTTGGCAATGCCAATAATTTATTTTATCGTACTCGATGTGTTCTGCTTACCTATGCAAATTTGCCGAGTGCGACATAAATGACATGTCAGTATTCTGTAAATCGTTACACAGGTTATCAAGACACATGCTATAATACTATATCTACATTGAAACATTTATATCCATCGGTCGTTGTCCATAGGGTGTTTTTCTCTCTCCATCGTTAGCCGACGAAGAATTACTATTGGAGTAGAAGGCAGCAGTATCTGCAGCACGAAAAAAATTCCTAGTCCCAGTTAAGACGATTTAATAAACATTTGGTGCATAGCGAATAACTGCCCGTAAAATCGACATGATTTGTAACACTGCAGATGATAATAATTATGCTTTGAACTTAAACATATAGGTACGTAATCAGCTGGGGTAGATAACTGCCACTAAAACCGATTGAGGATAGTATTTTTTGTAAACAACAAGACTACAGGGAACATTCAAAATATATTTTTAGCAGGAACACGATGAGAATTGAACATTTATTTCAATACCTACAAAATCATTGCATAAAGGTTATTTTATGACAAAAATTGAACGTCATATCCATACACTTTTAGGAGCCAACATAATAAGTCGGTCTAGTACCAACATAGGTATTTTAAAGAGTTGAACAATTTATTGCATGGTTTAAAATGTAAGTTTTAGATGATTTTTCTCTTTTAATTTACTTCTGAAAATTAAACCGGATCATTTGGATTTCTCCACGTCAATAGCGTGTTTTATTACTTCTCCGCTCAGACCACATACCTATTTTCAGTGGTTTGTTACTTTCCTATATCCACACACTTCACATCCATAAGTCAAGTCATTCCGAAAATGTCGTCTTTAAGAACTCCCTCCTCGTGGTTATTGGCTGCAAGTTTTGATGTTTTAATAAGTTTCGTTTCTTGTGAAAGACTAGCTTAGAAAGTGATATTCTTGGCTTTACGTTCTCAACACTTTTTTTGTGATTTGTAATTGTAATTTGATTACACTACAAATAGCAGAATACAATGCACTGACAATTTACTTTTACTCCTGTCCTAAATTCAGTATATCTTATAATGAATTTCGTCTATGCAAAGGTCAAAGAGGCAATAGCGTTGACGGTCATCTTTGTCTTACTTCTCTTGTAAGTTTTGAATTTGCATCTCGCTATAACCGAAAAGTGGTCACAATCAAAATGTAGCTCTGGATAGCTGTTCGGATATTCATTTTGTGTGCATTTGTAATAGTATTATAATGTATGTAGTCGGTTTCATATACTTACGTATAAAAATGTGTATGGGTACTTTTGAGACGCGCTTAAACATTGTAGACGCCATGTAAATAATAAATAATAATAATTGTTAAGTTACCGTATTATTTATCGGTTACTCGGGTCTCCACACAAATTACGAACATCCGCTCGGCGCGTACACGATATTGTATTATTAAATAAACACACACACACATATATATATAATATATATACATAATATATAATTAAGGGTGGAACGCCGTCTGGATATAGGCGCTTCTAAGACGCCGTGAGAAAGCCACCACAAAAGGGCGCACGTGCTCCGGGGTGGCGAAATTCGCACGGGTATACTTCTAATAATATGATAAATGCGCGTCCACACACACACACACACACACACACACATATACATACTCTGATACACATCTACAAGCGTAAGTTGGAGCGTGTTTAAAACCGGGCCGAAATTCTTTCAACAGTGGCGCTTTCCGCTGCACCGAATCCATATAATATAGGTTTTAAAATTGGAAAAGTTTTTTACTTTAAATCATTTTTATTTTTTAGCTATAAGTTATACCTATTCAACTTATTCATAAGTAAATTTACGAAGAGACCATTGCTGGGCAGGCGGTATGTTGTACGATGTGTGGTTTTCCTGTGAACGGAAACGACGAGTAACCGGAAACGCACGCGTAATACGATATAGCTCATGCCTAAAAAATTAAGTATATTATGCTTGTAGGTACCCTTCGGTCGTCCGTGGTTCGTGCCGTCGTCGTTCAAAACTTGCGCAGTCGTGTGTGCCTCGAAATTCTCATCGGGGATCGAGATAAGAGAATAATATACCATCGATCGATCATGATAACCCGTCAATGGGAACACCACCACCACCACCAATAATATATGCTACATGAGCTCGTGATGAGCAATTTAATAGAACCCGGTCGATATAATATATTGTTATGTTAGCATCAATGGGTTTCACATATTAAAATATTAATATTCACCTATGCAATACGCATTGTGCATTTAATGTTTCAAAACGTCGTAGCGCTGTACGATTTAAGTTGCAATGCTAACAGCACTAATAAACGTTTGCTAAACATTGTGTACCTGTTGTTATATTGTAACGTTATTCTTGTTTACATATCAACATCCTATAACCATGAAATATAATATCTCAACGTCTTGGAAACATGTTTCCATAACATTATAAGGATATTTATATGACGTCTGTTTTAACAATGTTTTTTAGCAATTTAATTTAAAAAAATAATGAATACTAATTTCAAACCTTATATAAAGTACACTTGTCACTAGTGTCAAGTACCCCTGGACATAATATAGAATATTAGGCTATAAGTAATCAGCAATAAGTATGTATTATTTAAACATATATTAATTAATTTGATCTTTAAATACAACAGAGAGTTATCATCAATAGGGTAGGCGATATAGGTTGTAAGGCGTAGGATTAGGTCCCCAGAAGTTGAAGGGCAGATTCTGGACCTGGCCGTCACGGTTCGATATCCGCCTGCGGGACCTTAATATTTTTGCATATTTTTTTCCTTAATATTCCATAATAGTTATACATTTATGTTGAAAATACGGTCCATGTAACATCTAATAATGGTAATATAGTGTTGCAGACACAACGTTTGTTACTATGTTATTGTGATGTTTCA
Source organism: Myzus persicae (assembly GCF_001856785.1). Classification (NCBI taxonomy): domain Eukaryota; kingdom Metazoa; phylum Arthropoda; class Insecta; order Hemiptera; family Aphididae; genus Myzus; species Myzus persicae. The sequence continues at coordinate 153,540 of NW_019103969.1, forward strand.
AAACACGTTACTAAATGTTTTTGAGGGTCCTATATTTATACATTCCAATGGAGTACAACATATTTGCAAGCTAGAAGCGATACGAATGTCACATACAAGATCGATTTCTACAAAATCTAGGCCACAGCTTAAAATAACAAAATAATTGAATATATTATAATTTGAATACAGTAATATACTTTTATGTCATACAATATCACATAATATAAAATAAGTTTATATTTTACAATTTCAAAAATTACGAATTTATCTCAATGGGCCCTTCTACTCCAATTGCAACCACCCTCTTTTTTTTCTCATAAACGTTAAGGCACAGATAGCATACAATAAGTTTATTTATTATCCATAATGATTGCCTTTTCAGTTAATTTCAATGACCGAAAAACTAAATAAAAAATTATTTTTTATTACAAAGCGCTTATTACCTCGTCGAAATTTCCAAAATTAAACGATACCGAACTTTCACAGTAAGTATACACGCCTTTGTAGTATTATCGCCGTGCTTTTTCAGTCCAAGTCGATTTTTTTGCGTATGAAATCCTTATTATGTACACACTATAGAAAATATAATGCACTTTGCTCGAATGGAAATGCCGGTAGATACGAATTACAATTTGATATGATTTTCAACGTCGACGTTATAATTAAAATAATTTGTGCTCGCGGGCACACGTTACTGATTTCCATTTTGTACCCTGGTATGTGTAATTATTATAATATTATGTGTGTGTGTGTGTGTGTGTTTGATATTGTAAAATATGCATCAGAGTTTGGTGGACCCGTACAATGTACAACATGAAAAAATATTATTATAAAAACCAATTAAACCATCAGTCCGTATCTCTTCAGAATAGATCTCGTGTCACGTACGCAAAATATGAAAATGTGAATCTAATTATAATCGAACAATTATTCTACTACGCCACAGGCTCAATTTCCCAAAATCAAATTTTGTAATTTGACATTGTGTATTATAGTTACATATTATTATGTACCAACGCTCAATGATAATATTATCACGGTTATGCACGTGCATTTTCTGAAAACTCTCCACAAGTCTAGAACAATCGGACCAACTCGGTACATGGTGCAGATTTTATACTATATCCTCTGTGTATCTACTATCTACCTATGATTGTGTAAATGTCGTGTATATAACGTTCACAGCAATATTGTGCATAATATTCTATATTATGTATACTTAGTAGGTTAGGTTAGTTTGTCAAAGCACAAAAACTAACTTTGCACGCAGATCTTTAAACCGTTTAGGTACAAAATAATGATACTAGAAATGTAAATAATAATAAATCACTGTATCGATGAGTTTAAGCCGTTTAAGGTACTTCGGTAATGTTTTGATTTGGCTTCAATGAACTTCACGCTAGTCTCGGGTAAAGAGTATGATTCCGGTCGAGTCCTTTTATGCTCCCATTGTTTCCTAATCGCCCGTTTCCTGGTAATATCTATCACTCGTTTTCATTGTCCTATTCACATTCTACTGAGTGCGAGTGCAACTTTATAATATTCTACTTTATAGTATTATAATATTATTACATAATATTATGTACTATATAATAACCTATCTATTTCACTAAAGTCTTTCTTGAAATTCTCTGTGACGTCATATTATAACCCTCGTACTTGTGAATTAGTACCTACCTATAATAATATAATATTAGAATATAGTTTTATTTCAAGTGCAACATTAAACATTTATATATACAGTTTTATATTATTGAATTTCGATCATGTACTTTTATGTATCGAGGGTCGTCGGGCCTATTCTTATTTCTTATCATGGAGCGGATGGTCCCTCTGTCGTTTTACGACCGTCATATAAGACTGAGCGAGATGTACAGATTGCAGCGGCAAACCACAAGATGATGTTCGAAAAAAAAGAAAAAATATCATTTCTTATTAATATTTTCATTTGAATCCTGCAAGTGTGTAGGTTTATGTCTTTATATAGATGCACTTGGAATATCAATCATACTAGAAAATGTAAAAACTTTCAAGAAAACAATATGATATTTACGGTTTTATTTGTGTACAATTAAAAATATTTAGGTAGGTACCTATATATTATGTAATGGCATAGTAGGAAATCAAGAATTAACCGATTTGATTTTTCGTAAGTTTCCACAAGAAAAATAGCAATCGAACACGGTTATATTATTATATGTTTAAAAGTTTCTACAGAAAAACCACCGTACCTAGGTAAGTTTCGCACGAATAAAAATACACAAATTGATATATTCACCTACGTAAGTTTAATGTTCCTATACGGAAATAAAAGGAGAAGTCTTATACTTTTTGTATCTACTGTATAAATATACAAGCTTGTATAACATAATATTATGACTTATAACTTATAAGTATAGATAACATATCATAAGAACACCCGAACACCTACAATATGATATATCATTCAATCATCATGGTAATTTAGTTAAATCTTATATCAAGTAGATATCGTTGATCTATACTCATCTTTATTGACTAATGTACAAAATAGTGTAAACAACCAATTTTGTTGAATTTGAGACCAGTGGATTGAAAAAACTATTGGATTAAAGAAGTTTTGAAACACAAAAACCTACAAATTTTTACAGATAAGCTATATTTAAGTTGTCAATCCTAATAGTCCTAATTAGTTAGGAATTTTATTTTGTATCAGTACCGAAATTTTTCTGTTATGTTTTTGGGCGTTAGAAATAAAATATTTTAAGTTTTTTTGTGTACCTACTTATATTAGTGTTACATGGTATGGTAGTATTATTGTTCGTATAGGAACTTATGTATAGGTAATGTTTCTCTCGCGTGTCAACTAATATGTTTTATATTTTAGTACTCAAAGTTAAATAGTTCCATGCATTGTCCGGAAAAAATTGTACACAATAGCCAAATAAAAGTATGACCAAAGTAGATGAAATATAAAAATCGGTAAAACGAAATTTTATTGAATATATTATTATTATTGTTTTAAGTTATTTATAGGAATTTTAAATGCCTATTTTCGAACAGAGGCTAACACTCTATCTCCCCTCACAATTATTAAATGCTCTTACATGAACCACTGTTTTTAATTTTTTGACATTTAGAGTTGCAATGGCAGAACATTTGTACTTCTACGCTTGTATATAGAGTCATGAACTTATTAGTATTAGTCATCCAAATTCATGCTGATAAGTAACTACATGCTAAATATTGGTGCAAAAATTGTCAAAACTTCGAAATGGACCAAGTGGTCATAACGTATGATCTTTTTTAGATATTATTTTACCTAATTCACGTTGTTTACAGGATTCTGGTCAGAGTTTATACTTAGACAGGAATTTTCTTCATGTTACTTACGTATTATTGTAGAAAATATTGGAAATTTAAAATTGTATTGATCATAGTGTACAGCACTATAATACAGGACCTGTATATATACCTACGTACAAATAATATATAATTAAAAAGGTACAATCATATAAATAATCATCTAAAAATACCTAACCAAGTTTTGACTTGTGGATGTCTTTCTCGTATTTTGAGGGCGTTTAAATCGTAGGCCGTATACCTAATTATATCATGGTGAAGAAATATAATATTATACTTTGACAATATTATACCTTACGCTTGGAACAAACTACAATACAAAATTACAAACATAATAATGCATTTGGGTACATTGATATTATATTATATTATTATACCTAATGTCGGAGTATTCGTCTTGCAGCAGGCAGCAACTGTGATTTCGTGTTTTGAATCACGGTAATTTTACGGTACGATTATGTTATATTATTATAACCGATCGAAACGATATTTTTATTATTATTGTTGTTATGCGCACCGTCGGGACATCGGAAACAGGAGCCACGTATGGCCGCGAAGACGTGCGCAGCAGATAAGTAAATATAATAATATACACATCTAGTGTCTGAAAGTGTGTATTTCTATGCACATATATATATATATATTTAGGTACGTATACGCTTGTTTTCGCACAGTCACACGGTGTTTGAGAGTGTAGTAACCTTAACACCATTATAACATGTACCATCATTATTAATACGCTGGCTCACACACACACACACACACACACACACACACACACACACACACACATATTTATTATTTATATATATATGGGTAATATATTATTTGAGCGCGTACATAATAAGCTTCCACGCAGGCGGATCAAAGAATTTTAATTACGACGCGCACGGCCGGTGGCAGAGGGTGCACCGCACATACCTAAATATATATATATATATATACGTACACATTCTGCGATATATTATTATAATATAAATACGCGCGGTGAAAATGAAGACAGAATATTATTATTATTATTACTATAATGTTATAGCGAGATGGACGGACGGACGAGTAGGGGTGTCTGTGCTACTGCAGAGGAAAGCGCGGCAAAGATATATATGAATTACGATCGGGGTGGGTGGGGGGCGGGGGGACGCACAAAGCCGAAACATGGCTGAAAAGCGCCGAGCTCGCACGCGAATAAAGGGTAAAGCCGATTTCCGGGAAAAATAAACGTCGAAATTGGTTTTAATCTGAAATCCGGGGTAGGTACTCGATGACATTATCATCTCTTTACATCGACGAATTCTATGGATCCGTTTACCAATGATTATTCCAATGACTCTACTGTTATTATTATTTATTTTTATTAAAGACGTGAGATTTCAGTTAGATCAATATCAATTAGATTACTATTATACGAATGACTATAATAATCATAATACAATTACTAACACACAGTAATAATGCTATATATGTGTGTATAATGATATACGTGGCCATTGTGGAATATTACACGATGCAATCCTAACGTCGTAAAGTATTATTATTATTATATATTGTGTTTAAGTATACACAAACACTCAGATATAATTGAGATGATTATAATAATTACACTCGCGGGACCCGTTGATCGACTAGCATAATAATCAGACAGTATCCGCGGGAAACAAAAGTCGATCGTATTTTGGAAATTAATTCATAAAAATAGTGGCGTCTGATAAAGTAAATCCTACGTACCTATATATACCAGCTTTGCGTGAGGTATACAGTCAACTATATTGTGTGTCTCACTGTCCCATTCAGCGTTGGACGCGTCAATATCACAACAATGAACTGTAAGTACGGCTCATAATAGAACATAACTAAACTGTTGAACTTTCAAAAAAATGGCCCGAAATAAAAGAGCCCGTGGATTAGTATAAAACGATTGAGTCCGCAATGACTGTGCTGCAGTGCCAACAAATTGTCAACATTTACTGTCGTAGATTTCAGTTATTTTGTCATGTGAATAAATCGATACAACAAAAATACCTGGGCAAGATCAATAAAACATCTAAAAATACAGTATGATGATACAAATGATAAGATGATTATGATTATTTATACGATTAGAATAACGCTCCCAAGGCTAGGGCATCGTCGAATTCCGCGAGCAGGTAAGAAATATTATATTAAAGACGTGTCAACAAGATTTTAAGCTCCGCTTCGGTGGTACACATTATATATTTCAATGTACACCCAGTATGACGTACTTATATACAGAATGATTCACCAAGCATATTAACCGCTTTTTTTCTTCAAACATTTAGTTATTGAAAACCTGATTTTTTTTGGAATTTTTATTTACACAAAATACCATAGTATTTTAATATTTTCTAGATTTTTGTACAACTTAATAAGGAGTGTTTTGTAGATATTAAACTAGTTTTTGTTTTTCAAATGAGAATCTCCGGTTTCTGTAATATACATTATTGAATTGATAATATTTCTAAAAATCAAAATTCAAGCGAATACCTAGTTTTTGAGTTATTTATCTTTGAAGATATGTTGTATGGTGACTTCAAAATGTTGGTAACTAATATTAATCCATCAACATGTGTAATTTGTAAAAATGGTCGAAATAATAATTGATCCAAATATCCAATATAATATAATATTTTATATTTATGTGAAATCATTTTTAAGGACAATTATTCTTATCATAAACATTTTAATAATTGAGAAACTATTGATTCAAAATTAGAATATGGTACATCATCACAGTTTTCAAAAAAAAAAAAAAATCGGCTTATTAATTTAAGTACAGTAAAAGAAGTGGGGGAAGATATCACATGAAAAACAGAAGTTTGTACCTATGACACTCCTTAAGTAGGTAGTACAAAAAGTCTCAACAATTTTAACATGTTGTCATTCTATATGTTTGAACATATCAAAAATTTGAACAAATCCATTTTTAAACGAACATAAATGGTGGTGAGAATGATTGGTGATTCACTCTGTATATATGTACGAGAGCATAATATTAAGTGTTTGGTAGAGCGCCGACGATCGTCATCAGTTCATTCGCACCGCGTTGAAAAACCGCTTGCGGCCGTTCAAATATCGAATATCAAAACAGTAATGACGTCCTAAATTATTATTTTCCTCAAATTACATAGGCGGAGGGTGACTTTTTTTCCTCGAGTGCATGGCAATTGAACAAATCGTCGAAAACTACGATTACTCGGTCATTTCTTGAACGGCGTAACGCTCGAAAGCTCTCCCCTCTGTATAGTGGTATGTATATATATATATATAATATTATTGTTTATACAAAGGGCTGAAACGTTTTAAAAAGACATCTTTTAAATGTATGTCTCGGATACGCTTTGTGTGTACGTCTTGTTTGCAGTTATTGTTTGTTTGATGTTGTTTATTTATTTATTATTATTATTATTTTTATAAAGAACCGATGGTAGGAAAGAGAAAAAAAATAATAAGAGCAATGGGACTTAAACGATCGCCGTCGAGACTTAATTAAAACGACATTGTTTAATCGATACATGTATATTATAGTTCAACGGTATTACCTATATCATGTGCACGGTAGTACACGCTACACATACATATATCGATTTTTTTTAATTATAGAATTTAAAGATACATTTTACTATACTTATTTTGTTCTTATCGATTTATCTTCATACCTACTTTTAATCATTAACTATGTTTTTTGCAATTCCAGGATACTTAAATCACATTTAATGGACAAAAAATAGTTAAATTGCATATCTTAGATTAAAGACAATAATTCTCAAATAATTAAGAAAATAATAACCAAAAATAAAAAATATTGAAAAAACAAACATATTATAAAAATGGTGTTCTGTCATAACACAATGACATTAAGTAAAACAATAACTGGGATACTTCCATAAAAAATGTATTCATATATAGTATACCTGCAGCTGTCGTACATTATTTTACTATATTTTACTCTCTTATATATTATTAACTTACAATGTATAAGTCTTATTTTGAACCAGTCTACGCAATTGCAGAAAATACACATTATTATAATAACATTACACAATTTTATATTAACATCTTGATTATCACTTAATAACATCTGTCTATTGTTCAGATTTCAAACTAGATTCATATTCTTTCTAATTTTGCCTTAGTAAAATATTAACATTTAGTTTTATATTTAGTGTTTCTTTTAAGTACAAGTATTGATAAAATCGTTAATATTTTATTTTGATTGACACCGGCTTTAAAGTTTTCTATAACATTATTATTTTTGACAAAAATATGATTAATGTGTGAATGATTAAAACCAGTCGTAGTACCGATGTAAAATATTATAAATGATGTATAATCGAACATTGACATCCTATCTAGATTATTTATTATGAGTTCAAACCATACAAATTGTATTTATGTTTTATAACATTTTTAAAATTTTTTTTTAATTTGATTAAATATAATTTAAACTTGTTAGACATTTGTACATACATATTTTGTATATCACCTATATTATATAGGTATATATGTATATAATATAAACGATGATGTCACATAAAATCAATACTGTTAGACATAGCATACTGCTGTAAGCCAGCCCCAATTACGATAAAATATAATTTTGTATGATAATATATTATTGCACACTATACTATTGACTCGCGATGTTGTTGAAGAAAAGCTCTGATTTGTAAAATAAATTATATTGCAACAACACGATAGTCTTCATCGAATATTTAAGGGAACTCGCACATTACCTTGAAAATTGAATTCATTGTTTTAGTTGAAGTTTTCGGTCCAATATTGAGAGTCAATTAACTTCTTGACGAGATGACGTATAATGTATTTTTAATAAGGCGCACAAAATAAATGCCGTATATAACAAAACGTTTTGTGTACCTCCACAAAAAAGGGTCTTGGTGCGCAGGAAGAGTTCAAACCCGATGATTTGAAAATGTAAAAACTAATTGTATATAAAGGTACGATAATTTATTCAATCATGTTCATAGGTAATTACTGTGACAATAATTTATTTACATAACGTTTTAAATATTGTATTGTTCGATGTTTTTTAATCCGTTAAAAACTAACTGAAAATAATCTAAAATGTATTTGTTATCCTATAAAATATTTTGTTGTTTTAAGCATGACCTAACAAACTAAAAATTTAAATTAATTATTATTTATGCCACAGTACTAACCGTGTAAATTACTTGTGCTTTCCTGAATACCTTTTAAAAATGATTACAGAATAATATATGGACCATAAAGGGCCAGGTGTAAATGATTGTTCTCATTACTGCAACCGTCGGGGAAGTGGGAACTCATTATTGAATGGGATACTCACACGAACGGTTTTTGAAATATTATATTATACTACGTACAAGATTCGTTTACGGATCGCATTCAAGAAATGCTCCCGCGGCTTTGTACTCGTCGCGATATTTGTGAAACATGATCTGGAGAGTTAAATAAATCTCAAAATAAAAATTACACTATACTAACCTGTGGCAGGTAATATGTTGTGTACCTATATAATATAGCTGGAATTGAAAAAAAAAATAGTGAGAAACTACGTTTTCTATGCTAACGGATGAAGGTACGGACGAGTTTTTTTACAGGTACAAGAAACAAAACAAAACAAAAAAAATCTTAAAAACGCAAATGCACCAAAACCCTTAAAAATATCGTTATACTACACCTCTATACAATAATGGTTTTTGCACGATTATTATTTATTATTATCGGACGTCACAACAATACTATTACTATATTATATTGTATTGTACCGATGATATCGTGTCCAGGAAGCACGGCGGCGTGGCGATCGAGCGGTGGCCGCGGCGTCCGTCGACGGCTGCTGTCGCTGTTCCTTTTTGTTCATACCACACAGAATCGAAGAAATTAAAAAAAAATGTCCGTTCTACCTGGGCGGCGGCCGTACGCGTTACGCGTGTCTATATATAATAATATAATATATACATATCCGACCCGTCAAACGCTCACACACACACACACACACACACACACACACACACACACACACACACACACACACACACATACGCACGCACACAAGCGAGTTATGGCTACCTATATACAACGCAATATATATATATTATATTTAGGTTTCCATCGGCGGCGGCGTGACAGGTGAAATTCCCGAGCGTCGCGCCCGCGTGACAAATGATACATACGCGCACACACACGGGACCCGTCGCGCCGTTGTTCGGCCGTCAATATATATATATACGCTCGGCTCACATATTATTATATTATACCTGTACATACGTGCACACACACACGCACACACACACACACACACACACACACGCACACACACACGCGCGCGCACACACTCACTCCTACATACGCACACACGAGTATTATAAGCGCGAGTCGGTCCCTAGGCCGAGCGTTGACCGTGAACGAACGTCCGTCCGCCACATATATTGTATGATAATATAATATGTACAAACGGCACATCGGCAGAGGTACATATACTACCCCCGAACACTATATATATATATACGCAGAAAGTGCATGTGTATATATGCGCGCAGGTATATGGATTTATATACATGTATACCTACACACGACTCTCACTCACCCACGTCGCTGGGCGGCATCACGGAATACCCGTCGACAACCCCTTCACCGACGACGCCCGACGACCCACTGCAGTGCCCCGGTGGTCGTCGGCGAGCTGCACACCATTTTTCACGCCGACGTTTCTGAAAGGCATATATAGATATAGTACCCGCCGGCTATATGATATATACACATATAATCGGACACGTGTGTGTGTGTGTGTGTGTGTGTGTGTGTGTGCGTAGGTGTCGCACACGGGACATGTGCCCCTCCGCAGCCAGTCGCCACGGTACGCCAGCCCCGCCGACCCTTCGAAACCTCCGGTCCGCGATGCCAACGCATATATTATAATATAGGTAGGTACGCGCAGGGTACCCTCTGACACTCGCCACGGCAGTTTTTTTTCGTCATAATATGACGATAGATATTATAATAATATTTCATTCCGATCGTATTGGAATCGTTAAGTTTTTTAGAAGACCGTAAGAATATTATTGTGTGTAATATTCGAATATCAGCACTTACATAATCAGTATCATTTTGCGGAGTGTCCAGTGGTGATAAAAGTTTCTGTTTTCATGAACGTTTATTTACTTACAAATGTGGACAGTAGAATGGAAGGTTTTTTTTTTATTAATATAATATGTATGTAAATCAATATTTCAACAATTTCTGAATGACCTGCAAATTGTATATGTGATGGCACTTACCTACTCCTCGGGATAGTAATCCGTGATAATATTATGTTCGAAAATATGGGGGCTGGATAATTTGAAAATATTTCTGTAGTTAATACAAATAAACAATGAGGCTGGTTAAGTAATTAAACATATAGTGTTTAATATTTAATAGAAAGTATACTTTTACTGAAAGAATTTTATTTTAAAAATCAGAATTTGAATAAATGCACCAATAAGTGCTTTAAATTGTAATGATGGTTTAATAATAAAAATGTGGGGGGGGGGGGTGAGTATGATGTTAGGTAAATCACCCTAAATATTACCCACTACTTGATTGGTTTGGGCTCAAGTGTATAGTATATTACATACATAAATTGCCCTTTGTTTCATTACTCAGTGATCATATTGGTTACGTTGATATTGATATATTCTATTTTATACTTCGGCAAACGCAAAATCATTTTGATTGAGTAGGTTGCATATTATACATGTAACAAGAAGACGAAGATAGGCCAATTATTATGTGCTTAAGTACTAAAAAGGCATATTACAGAACTTACGTATTACTACTAATTATTTCGTCATTCAAATATTACGGAACTTTATAGTAGTGTTTATTGGATTTATAATAATATATTATAGGCATGCAATTCATCATTCAATCCTAATCATCATACAATTTAAATAGACTTTTGTTGTACATTTGCCACGGTTACCCAGAGGGCAGCGACTAGAGTGTGTTTATTATATATACATGGCAGTAGACAGATAATGTTGGGTTATAAGCGGTCAAAGTTCGCATTGCCATCGAGTAACATAATCGTTGTGCCCCCTTAACGCAAAGGTTTCGTTTAATTTGAAAAATTATTTGTTTGATTAGCCATTATTTGAATTACAATGGTTGAATAACAGTACTTACTTTATTTGGGGAATATTTTTAAACATTTTTTTATTTATCAGAGCTGTGGAAAAATAAACACTTAAAACCACAATATTTTAGATAATGTACATTACCTGCACACATTTTATATGACTGCCACATAACAACGGGCATAGGGTTTAAAGCAACCCACTTCTTCTGAAATAGATTTGTTTAAGTATTTAGTTATATTTTGAAGTATTTCAGAAATAACACTTTTAATAATGGAACGTTTTTTATTTCTCAACTCCTACCTCCCACGTAATATAAAACACAAAAAGTTTTAGCTTATAGTTACGACATTTGAGTGCATGTATTCGATTAAATAGACGATCGATCGGTGAGGGATGAGGATATATCGAAAGTTTTTTGTAACCTACGCATTCAATATTTAAAGCGTACCATATTTTCAATATTATACCAATTTTTACCATTATTTGGGAAAACGCGTGTCGTAATATCGTGCAAGAAATTCCGGATTCAGGTCGGAAGGGGGTAGCTGGCTTTCGAGTAACCATTATTTTTATACCGCTTAGCTTGGCAGCACCAGCTCCTGCACTGCCTGCTGTGCGATTTCCGAAACAGCGTATTATTATATTATAATATATCATACCGCAGCGCCCCGTAAATGAACTACGATAATGCATAGTATTTTACACAGGTACCACCCATATATATTATTATAATATCATAACGTTGTGTTGTATAATATTATTGCAACGGTGTTGGTGGTCGACGGGTAAAGCCCGTGGGGGTAAGGGGGGGGGGGGGGGAAACGAAAATTAAATCACGCGGTATACATCAACAGCCTCGGTGCGTATATTATCATAAGTCTTTGCGCGTATGTTTGACTCGCGATAAACAGATTAGCGCCCATGTACTGTGCGCGCGGGGCTTTCACCCCTCACCGAAAGCGCACTTACACGGTTACACATATGCGTGCGTGTATGAACGCTTTCGACGGTGTCCATAATGCAATATAATATTATATACTCGGGCGTCCGTCCGGAGGGAATAAATCCGTTACCGAATCAATTACCCGCGAGTCCTCCTTGTTATTATTACTATTATTATTATTATTATTATTATTATTATTATTATTATTAACTTTGGCCCGGGTCGTTGATTCGATTTTGATTGCGCGTTTGCAATCAAAGCTAAATTGTTCGGCGGATTAACGAGACGTGCGTATATTATTACGGGTGTGTGTGCGTGTGGGCGTTTTATCGGAGGCCAGCGGCTCGGGGCTGGCTGGGAGCAACGATAATAATAACAATAATAATAAAAATGACGTTTGTATTATTACGAACGAGAGCAGAAACGAAAAAATCGCGTCGTCCGTCGTCGTTGGAGTCGTGGTGACGACGACGACGACGACGTTCGTGAAAAATATATTATGCTCGTGTGCCGGACGACGACTGCAGAGAGCGAAAAACGATTTTTTTTCTGCTCTTCCCACTCTCCCGCCAACCGTTATACATCGTTCGCTATATACTTCTCGTCAACCAGCTCCTAATGTCGCTCTTCTCTCCGACGACGATAATGATGATGGCTACGAGGATGGTGATGTTAATGATGATAAACGCCTTTCTATTTTCTCGCGAGTTCTCACTGTACGACATACGCATTTAATATATAGTATCTATATATACGTTATTATTTTTTATTTTTATTTTTTTTAGAGCACGTTAACCGCTTACATGTTACTATAATATATGTACAAGACGTGTGTAGATGATTAACCCGCACGTCGCGTTTTTAAACGGTTTTTCATTTAAACATTTTTTTTTACTCTCGTCGTCGCCGCATATACCTACCTATTAATATAATATTATACATGTGCTGCGTAGTGATTGGCTGCTATACCACCACGCTCAGCCAACTGCAGCAGCAGTACTATGTTATATTTTATGAACATATTTATAAATTGTTTTTTCGTTAATACACTGTCATGATAATATATAATACTGTGTGTATAGTGTATATATGTGCTATATAATGTACATGGGTGCTCTGTGCGAATACCATTCACAAAAATCAAGCTGTCACAGATAGTTTTTGTTTTCATTTATTTCAATCAATAACTTTGAATTAAAAAATGATAATTACTTGATAATAAAAATAGGGTGACTTGTTTTCAAAGTGTGAAGCGTTTAACTATAAATCAGATATTTTGTATTTGAACCATATCTGCATTAGATATTTAGAATATTATTTATTAACCGCTCCAATCCTTAGGTATTATTGCTTTTAAAATTAATCGTCACTTGCATGACTAATTTATCTGTGATTTTCTCTAATTTATCATCATCTAATTTATTAGAAAGTAAATTGAAATGAGGTAATTATTCTGCCGCACTTGTGATGTATTCTTAGTATAGTCAATAATCTTTTACCCACCAGTTAATTAATTAATTTAAAATATTAAACGTAAATTATTAATGTTTACATCAGGAACGTAGCTAGACAATATTCCTCGGGAGGCCCAACAGTTTCGATATCGTTTTATTTATGTAAACATAGTTATGATATTTTGCTGATATAATTTGTATTGTAAATATAACAATATTGTACATATAGGTACTCAAAATGTATGCACATTAAGTAATTTATTTTTCTATTACATAGTTAAGAGGTAGGGTTAAAAAGTGGAGTGGATACTTGTAAAAAGGTTTGAAAAACTAGTTTATACACTGTAAATATATTTAGTGTGAGTGACAAATTGCCAGAAGTCGAAGAATCTGTAGAGTGATATTGATTCACATATTGTGATTTATTTATAATGAATAGTGACTTCAAGCAGACTGGCACAGTAATATATAAAAATCGAGTGGAGAATTGTCCGTCAAACATATATGATACTGTGAAAAACGAACACATGATTTGAAAATATAAATGCATGTATGATGTAATACGTATGTATTCTGAAAAAAAATTTTAATAGTTTAGTGTCCTAAAATCCTTCAAAATAGTATGTTTAACAAGGATAACGTACACCATATAAATAAATCTATGCGTTTAGGGATTTAAGACAATAATATAAACATATACGAAAATAGAGTATGCGATTTGATGATTGGGGGGGGGGGGGGGGGGGG